>NC_053024.1:88578257-88737617 GCF_003073215.2 Triticum urartu
GAAAAATCATCAAGGAGCTACACAAAACAAAGACATCAAGCTCATGTTGGTGAATGGGTATCCGGCTCCGACTCCGACAGCCACTCCGAGAGAAGTTATCACTCCGACTCCGAAGATACTCAAGATGAAGGTGTTGCCGGTCTAGCACTTGTGTCAACCAACTCCTACGACATATTTGACTCACCAAATGAAGGAATTGGAAGATGCTTCATGGCCAAAGGTCCTAAGGTAACACACCCCGAGTATGTTGATTTCAATAGTGATGGAGATGACTTGTTAGGTGATGATTTGCTTGTTGACAACTCTAGTGATGAATACTATGATGAAACGTCAATTAATCATGCTAATCAAGATAAAACGAATGACAATGATAAGGAGAAGATTGAGGCTCTAACTAAAGAACTAAACACTCTTAAGTTAGCTCATGAAACTATCTTCGAAGATCATCGAGAACTTTTAAGAGCTCATGAGAAATTACGCTTTGAAAAGCTCAATCTTGAGCAAGAGCATGAGTTCTTAAAAGCAATCAATGATGATCTCCGCAAGAAAAGTTCTTCTTACATTGCCAAGCGTTTACTCTTATCCACTTACATGCCTCAAGTCAAGTCTAGTAACAAGAACAAGAAAGATTGTTCCTCTAGCAGTAAAAATGATCATGCTAAATCCAATATTGTTGCTTCTAGTAGTTCTCTTGATTCCACTAATGATTCTCTTAGCCAAGTTACACTTGAGCAAGAAAATAGCTTATTGAAGGGAATTATAGAGAAAGGAGTGTACAAAAGCCTTGCCGGGAGTAAGCAATTCGAGGAAATTGTGCGCAAGCAAGGAATTCACCGGAAGAATCAAGGTGTTGGTTTTGAACGAAAGTTCAATGCCAATGGAGTTGAGTGGGAAGAAGATCAATACCCCAAGACAAAGTTTGTTCCTCAACAAGAGAAGTATGATACTTCTTTCAAGGGGACACAAGCTCAAGATGATCTTCCACCACAAGACTACAAGCAAAAAGGCAAGGACAAGCTTCAAGAGGAAATTGATGCATTTGAAGAAGCTCCTAAGACCTTAGTCAAGTGGATTCCCAAGACTACTTCAAGTTCCACTTCATCAAGTATGACTACAACTCCAAGGATTCCCATCAAGATGGTGTGAATCCAAAAGAAGAAGAACTAGAGAGTTCTTGAGGGTGACTCCGCCAACATACTTCACTCTTATCATTTTGGCAAGAACAAGTGCAATCAACTTCCACATCTTGCACTAGTTCAAGGAGTCACAAACCCTCTTGTTGGTAAGACAAGGGACAAGGTAACCTAAAAGTTTTCATGGACATCATCTTGTGTGTGCATCACTCTATGTCTATGGATATCCTTGTTTGTTCCTTGTGGGACTAACCCATGTAGGTATTGAAACTGCAATTCACTCAAATGGATAGCTCCAAGTGATCTACATCAACATTGAGCATCCACATCTTCAACATCTACATGAAGTCATCATCGACAAAACCCGAGGTTAGTTCATCCCTCTAAGGGGGGATATCACATCTAGGGGGAGCTTTACTCTAAGACTTGAGCTAAAGCAACTCTAAAGATGTGAACACAACAATGCTTTATGTAAAAGTGGTAACCCCACTTGAGCTTAAACGATGAGTATGACCTATGATCAAGTGTTCTCACTTGACTCCTAAGTCAATATACTCATATATAGATGACCTTGTCATCGCAAATTGCTTGATAGATGCTAGAATTGGTTGTGCATGCCTTGTCACATATTTCATTTGCCATCTTATTGTGTGAGCATGCTGGTTGCATATTTTACTCATTCGAGGACATCCACTTGTTGTTTTGATTGTTTGGTTTTATTTCCTTTTGCCAAGTGGATGGACAAGAATGCCTAAGAACCTCCTCTAGCTATCTATGCTTTTCTCGTCTCAAACTCTATTCATGCTACATCACAAAATTTGATCAAGTCAGATTCGAACCACTCTGTGTGAGGAGCGCTCGGAGTCCCCGATTCGTCATAGACTTAAACTTCCAAAACCTCTTTATGATTCTCGGTCTGACCGATACCCTACTTTTGTTCCTACCGAGATCATTAAGTTGATCTAGGTTTTCGATCTTGGTGCAACCGATTTGAACCATTCGGTCACACCGAGTTGCAACAACTGTATACAGTTTTGCATCTCGGTGCCACCGAGTTGTTCCACTCGGTCACACCGACAGGGTCGGGCTATATACAGTCACGGGCAAAAATTTGGAAATTTCTCCGAACCCCTTCGCCCGCGTGATAGCCTGCTCTGCCAACTTGGTCTCCGGATCGTCTCCTCGCCACCAGCCGCCTCCAGTCGCTGGTCTCCGTCGCTGTCAACGGAAATTCAACCCCGCCATTGCCGCCGTAGCGAGTCTCCGCCGAACTAGGGTATGGACTCGATCTTTGTGCTATTCCCCAATCCGATTCTTAGCACATTGTGATCATCATGATTCTTGCCATGTTTGTTAAACTTCTATCCAGTCAATGAACTCGTAGATTAGGTTTAATTCGAAAATTTTAGGGTTAGGTTTCCGCCGAAACCATCTCGGACCCACCGAGTTGAAAAACTCGGTCCCACCGATTTGGCTTATGCCATTGCACAAGTGAGACTCGGTCTGACCGAGAATTACTTATCAGTGTGACCGATTTTGGAACTCTGTGAAACCCTAGCAGTCTCGGTGCCACCGAACTGTGACTCGGTCTGACCGAGTTCACTAGTTTAGGTGCCAAAACTGCTTCGGTATCACCGAGTTTAGAAATCGTTAGATCCGAGATGCTTTCAGTGGGAAACTAAAACTAAGTTTTTGAATTATTCTTTTGCAAAAATCTCTGCATTTTGTGATTCTTATCCACTCTATCTCATCTATAACCTATTCACAGGGTCAGCAGTCAGAGTTTGCATCATGTCAGACCAAAGTGATAGCCAGAACTTGTCAGAGCAGCAAGTGCAGATGAGTGAGGGCACTAGTCCCTCAAGTTCCTCAGATGATGGCAGCAGGAGCACCCCTAGCAATCTGCCTAAAGCTGCCACAAGATAGAGAAAGAAGAGAACCTCAGACTCAGAAGATGAGGATTATGTGGCAGAAGAGGAAACAACTTCCAAGAGAGTTGAGCCAGCACAGGGCATAAAACCAGGGATGAAGATCAAAAGGCCAGCAGGCAGGCAACCTATGTCAAAGGCCAGAGCTTCAACTAAGAAGCCCACTCCCATTGAGCCAGTTGCTGCTAAAGGCAAGAAGAGGAAAGAAAGGGTGAAGAAAACTGTAGCCAGAGTGCTTGGCAAGGCTTCCATCATGGAAGATGAAGAGGAAGAAGAAGAGGTAGCTGCACCAGCACCTAAGGCACCCATGCTGATGGGTGATGCCATAAGAACAGGGGCAGCTGCTTCCAAGGCCAAGCCAGCTCCAAAGCCAAAGCCAAAGAGGAACACAAGAAGCATCCCAGCTACTGAGAAGAACAAGGCCCCAGTGCCTGAAGCTGCAGAAGAAGAAGAGAATGTTCTTAGAAAGCTCAAGCCCAAGATCCCAGACCACAACGATGCTCATCCTGTGGCTGAGGATATGAAACTCATGAGAGATTCAGGGCTCCGGAAGTGGAGAGAAGCAAACCCGTATGCTTCAAGGAGAAGGACTGCCGTTGACTACAGGTTTCACACCAAGGAGCAGCAAGACTTTTATGAGACAGTGCTGCTAGACAAGAAGCCAATTGTCTGTGATATGAGATGGGTTGATTGGCAATACATCAAGGACAACGAAGAGTACTACCCTGGAGTGCAGGATAGCTTCAAGGCATGTGGAGTAGAGGACTTTGTTGGGCAGAAGCTCACAAAGTGGAACGAGGAACTCATCATGCAGTTCTACTCCACAGCCCATTTCTATCCAGATGGCAGGATTGTATGGATGTCAGAGGGTACGAGGTACCAGTCTACAGTTGCTGAATGGGCTCAGCTGATTAATGCCCCAGAAGAGCATGACGATGACTTGGACATTTATGCCAAGAAGAAGATGGACCACAACTCAATGTCAAATATGTACAAGGAGATTCCAAATGAAGCACTTGATACGTTCAAGTTTGGCTCAGTACACTATCTTCTGTCAGGGCTGCCAACCATCAACTGGATTCTTAGGCACACCCTATTGCCCAAGTCTGGAGATCACAAGATGATCAGGGGCCACGCGATCAACTTGCTTCATATCTTTGACGTGCCACAGAAATTCAAAGTCATGAGCCTTATGATTGAAACAATCAAGAGGACAGCAGCAGACCAGAAGAGGAGCTGTGGATATGCCCCATAGATTCAGGAGCTCATCAACTCTAAGATGGGCACGGGCATATACTTATTGGACAAGGAACACCTGCCCATCCGTCCAGACTTTGAAGATAATCAAGTGGTCATGATTGAGAATGAGCCATCATCTGCCCAAGCACAAGCCAAGAAGGAGAAGGCGAGGAAGGAGAAAGCTGCCAAGATGCCTACTCAAGAGGAGGCATTTGAATATTTCCTGAAAACCAAACAAGAGCAGCTTGGTTACTTGATTGCATCCACCCTGCGGATTGAGCAAGGACTAGCCACCCTAACTCAGAACCAGGCAAGCTTAGAGAGGATCATGGAACAAAAGTTCTATGACTTGGATGTCAAAGTGACAGAGATTTAGACTACAGTGGAGCAGCTCCAGGATGACATGCAGGAGAGGAGAGGCAAGACTACAACTGATGCCTTTGCCAGAGTGCCACGAGGTCCAAGGTCGTCTGCAGTGCCAGTTGCTGACCCCAGAGCCACCACGTCTGCACCAGCTACAGCCTCAGTTCCACCAGCTCTAGCGTCCACTTCAGCCTCGACTCCGACCACGTCTACAGAAGGCTTCGTCCTTGGAGTGCTCCGGACTCCACCACCACCTGAAGATCAAGCCTGAGTGTCGACTTAGCACTATGCATTTTCTAGGAACTTTTTGGTAACTTGTTGCCAAAGGGGGAGAAAATATATAGATCATAGGCTTCGAGAGAGAGTGTTGCTTTTATTCTCTCTTGTTTTATTTGGTGGTTTTTCGAACTTTGTTTGCTTTTGTGTGAGATACTATGTCATTGCTCGTGAGACATTGATGATCATGTGTTTGATCATAAGCTACACTTAATGTTTGCTTAATATTTGTTGGGAAACGTAGCATAAATTCAAAATAGCATAATTCAAAATTTCCTACGTGTCACCAAGATCTATCTATGGAGTCATCTAGCAACGAGGGAGGAGTGGATCTACATACCCTTGTAGATCGCGCGCGGAAGCGTTCAAGAGAACGGGGTTGATGGAGTCGTACTCGTCGTGATCCAAATCACCGATGATCCTAGCGCCGAACGGACGGCACCTCCGCGTTCAACACACGTACGGAGCAGCGACGTCTCCTCCTTCTTGATCCAGCAAGGGGGGAGGAGAGGTTGATGGAGATCCAACAGCACGACGGCGTGGTGGTGGAAGTAGCGGGATTCCAACAGGGCTTCGCTAAGCGCTGCGGGAGGAGGGAGATGTGTCACGGGAGGGAGAGGGAGGCGCCAGGCCTTAGGTATGGTTGCTCCTCCTTTTCCCCACTATATATAGGGCCAAGGGAGAGGGGGGAGCAGCCCTTGCCCCTTCCTCCAAGGAAGGGTGCGGCCAAGGGGGGAGGAGTCCATCCTCCCCAAGGCACCTCGGAGGTGCCTTCCCCTTAGGACTCTTCCTTTTCCTCTTCTCTTGGCGCATGGGCCTCTTGGGGCTGGTACCCTTGGCCCATATAGGCCAAGGCGCACCCCCTACAGCTCATGTGGCCCCCGGGGCAGGTGGCCCCACCCGGTGGACCTCCGGGACCCTTCCGGTGGTCCCGGTACAATACGGTGACCCCGAAACTTGTCCCGATGCCCGAAATAGCACTTCATATATATAATTCTTTACCTCCGGACCATTCCGGAACTCCTCGTGACGTATCTCATCCGGGACTCCGAACAACTTTCGGGTTACCGCATACTAATATCTCTATAACCCTAGCGTCACCGAACCTTAAGTGTGTAGACCCTACGGGTTCGGGAGACATGCAGACATGACCGAGATGACTCTCCGGTCAATAACCAACAGCGGGATCTGGATACCCATGTTGGCTCCCACATGTTCCATGATGATCTCATCGGATGAACCACGATGTCAAGGACTTAATCAATCCCGTATACAATTCCCTTTGTCTAGCGGTACGATACTTGCCCGAGATTCGATCGTCGGTATCCCGATACCTTGTTCAATCTCGTTACCGGCAAGTCTCTTTACTCGTTCCGTAACACATCATCCCGTGATAAACTCCTTGATCACATTGTGCACATTATGATGATGTCCTACCGAGTGGGCCCAGAGATACCTCTCCGTTTACACGGAATGACAAATCCCAGTCTCGATTCGTGCCAACCCAACAGACACTTTCGGAGATACCTGTAGTGCACCTTTATAGCACCCAGTTACGTTGTGACGTTTGGCACACCCAAAGCATTCCTACGGTATCCGGGGAGTTGCACAATCTCATGGTCTAAGGAAATGATACTTGACATTAGAAAAGCTTTAGCATACGAACTACACGATCTTTGGTGCTAGGCTTAGGATTGGGTCTTGTCCATCACATCATTCTCCTAATGATGTGATCCCGTTATCAACGACATCCAATGTCCATGGTCAGGAAACGTAACCATCTATTGATCAACGAGCTAGTCAACTAGAGGCTTACTAGGGACATGGTGTTGTCTACATGGTGTTGTCTATGTATCCACACATGTATCTGAGTTTCCTATCAATACAATTCTAGCATGGATAATAAACGATTATCATGAACAAGGAAATATAATAATAACCAATTTATTATTGCCTCTAGGGCATATTTCCAACAGTCTCCCACTTGCACTAGAGTCAATAATCTAGTTCACATCGCCATGTGATTAACACTCACAGGTCACATCGCCATGTGACCAACATCCAAAGAGTTTACTAGAGTCAATAATCTAGTTCACATCACTATGTGATTAACACTCAATGAGTTCTGGGTTTGATCATGTTGCTTGTGAGAGAGGTTTTAGTCAACGGGTCTGAACCTTTTAGATCCGTGTGTGCTTTACAAATCTCTATGTCATCTCCTAGATGTAGCTACCACGTTCTATTTGGAGCTATTCCAAATAACTGTTCTACTTGGAGCTATTCCAAATTGTTGCTCCATTATACGTATCCGGCATCTCTACTCAGAGCTATCCGGATAGGTGTTAAGCTTGCATCGACGTAACTCTTTACGTCGAACTCTTTATCACCTCCATAATCGAGAAAATTCCTTAGTCCACTAGTTACTAAGGATAACTTTGACCGCTGTCTTGTGATCCATTCTTGGATCACTCTTGTACCCCTTGACTGACTCATGGCAAGGCACACTTCAGGTGCGGTATACAGCATAGCATACTGTAGAGAGCCTATGATAAAAGCATAGGGGACGACCTTCGTCCTTCCTCTTTCTTCTGCCGTGGTCGAGCTTTAAGTCTTAACTTCATACCTTACAACTCAGGCAAGAACTCCTTCTTTGACTGATCCATCTTGAACACCTTCAAGATCATGTCAAGGTATGTGCTCATTTGAAAGTACCATTAAGCGTTTTGATCTATCCTTATAGATCTTGATGCTCAATGTTCAAGTAGCTTAATCCAGGCTTTCCATTGAAAAACACTTTCCAAATAACCCTATATGTTTTCCAGAAATTCTACGTCATTTCTGATCCATAATATGTCAACAACATATACTCATCAGAAATTCTATAGTGCTCCCACTCACTTCTTTGGAAATACAAGTTTCTCATAAACTTTGTATACACCCAAAATCTTTGATCATCTCATCAAAGCATACATTCCAACTCCGAGATGCTTACTCCAGTCCTTAGAAGGATTGCTGGAGCTTTGCATACTTATTAGCATCTTTCAGGATTGACAAAACCTTCCGGTTTGTATCACATACAACCTTTCCTCAAAAACCGTCGAGGAAACAATGTTTTGACATCCTATCTGCAAGATTTCATAAATAATGCAGTAATCGCCAATATAATTCCAACAGACTCTTAGCATCGCTACGAGTGAGAAAGTCTCATCATAGTCAACTCCTTGAACTTGTCGGAAAACATCTTAACGACAAGTCGAGCTTTCTTAATGGTGATATTTACCATCATTGTCTGTCTTCCTTTTAAAATCCATCTGCACTCAACAGCCTTATGACCATCGAGCTGTTCTGTCAAAGACTACACTTTGTTTCCATACATGGATCCTCTCTCGGATTTTATGGCCTCGAGCCATTTATCGGAATCCGGGCCCACCATCGCTTCTCCATAGCTCGTAGGTTCATTGTTGTCTAGCAACATGACATCCAAGACAGGATTACATACCACTCTGAAGTAGTACGCATCCTTGTCATCCTACGAGGTTTGGTAGTGACTTGATCTGAAGTCTCATGATCACTATCATAAGCTTCCACTTCAATTGGTGTAGGTGCCACAGGAACAACTTCCTGTGCCCTGCCACACACTAGTTGAAGAGACGGTTCAATAACCTCATCAAGTCTCCACCATCCTCCCACTCAATTCTTTCGAGAGAAACTTTTCCTCGAGAAAGGACCCGATTCTAGAAACAATCCTTTATTGCTTTTGAATCTGAGACAGGAGGTATACCCAACTGTTTTGGGTGTCCTATGAATATGCATTTATCTGCTTTGGGTTCGAGCTTATCAGCCTGAAACTTTTTCACATAAGCATCGCAGCCCCAAACTTTTAAGAAATGACAGCTTAGGTTTCTCTAAACCATAGTTCATACGGTGTCATCTCATCGGAATTACGTGGTGCCCTATTTAAAGTGAATGTGGTTGTCTTTAATGCCTAACCCATAAACTATCGTGGTAATTCGATAAGAGACATCATGGTATGCATCATATCCAATAGGGTGCAGTTATGATGTTCGGACACACCATCACACTATGGTGTTCCAGGCTGTATTAGCTGTGAAACAATTTCCACAATGTCTTAATTCTATGCCAAACTCGTAATTCAGATATTCATCTCTATGATCATATCATAGATATTTTATCCTCTTGTCACGACGATCTTTCAACTTCACCCTGAAATTACTTGAACCTTTCAATAATTCAGACTCGTGATTTATCAAGTAAATATACTCAACATCTACTCAAATCATCTGTGAAGTAAGAACATAACGATATCCACTACACGCCTCAGCACTCATTGGACTGCACGCATCAAAATGTATTACTTCCAACAAGTTGCTTTCTAGTTCCATTTTACTGAAAACAAGGCTTTCAGTCATCTTGCCCATGTGGTATGATTTGCACGTCTCAAGTGATTCAAAATCAAGTGAGTCCAAACGATCCATCTGCATGGAGTTTCTTCATGCATATACACCAATAGACATGGTTCGCATGTCTCAAACTTTTCAAAAACGAGTGAGCCCAAAGATCCATCAACATGGAGCTTCTTCATGCGTTTTATACCGATATGACTTACGTGGCAGTGCCACAAGTAGGTGGTACTATCATTACTATCCTATATCTTTTGGCATGAACATGTGTATCACTACGATCGAGATTCAATAAACCATTCATTTTAGGCGTAAGACCATTGAAGGTATTATTCAAATAAACAGAGTAACCATTATTCTCCTTAAATGAATAACCGTATTGCGATAGACATAATCCAATCATGTCTATGCTCAACGCAAACACCAAATAACAATTATTTAGGTTTAACACCAATCTCGATGGTAGAGGGAGCGTGCGATGCTTGATCATATCAACATTGGAAATACTTCCAACACATATCGTCAGCTCACCTTTAGCTAGTCTCCGTTTATTCCGTAGCCTTTTGTTTTGAGTTACTAACACTTAGCAACCGAACCGGTATCTAATACCCTGGTGCTACTAGGAGTACTAGTAAAGTACACATCAACACAATGTATATCCAATATACTTCTATCGACCTTGCCAGCCTTCTCATCTACCAAGTATCTAGGGTAATTCTGCTCCAGTGGCTGTTCCCTTTATTATAGAAGCACTTAGTCTCGGGTTTGGGTTCAACCTTGGGTTTCTTCACTAGAGCAGCAGCTGATTTGTCGTTTCATGAAGCATCCCTTTTTGCCCTTGCCCTTCTTGAAACTAGTGGTTTCACCAACCATCAACAATTGATGCTCCTTCTTGATTTCTACTTTCGCGGTGTCAAACATCGTGAATATCTCAAGGATCATCATATATGTCCCTGATATATCATAGTTCATCACGAAGCTCTAGCAGCTTGGTGGTAATGACTTCGGAGAACCATCACTATTTCATCTGGAAGATCAACTCCCACTCGATTCAAGCGATTATTGTACTTAGATAATCTGAGCACAAGTTCAACAATTGAGCTTTTCTCCCTTAGTTTGCAGGCTAAGAAAATCGTCGGAGGTCTTATACCTCTTGACGTGGGCACGAGCCTGAAATCCCAATTTCAGCCCTCGAAACATCTCATATGTTTCGCGACGTTTCAAAAACATCTTTGGTGCCTCAATTCTAAACCATTTAGCATTACGCACTGAACTATCATGTAGTCATCAAAACGTGTATGTCAAATGTTCGCAACATCCACAGACGACGTTCGAGGTTTAGCACACTGAGCGGTGCATTAAGGACATAAGCCTTCTATGAAGCAATGAGGACAATCCTCAGTTTACGCACCTAGTCCGCATAATTGCTACTATCAACTTTCAACTAAATTTTCTCTAGGAACATAATTAAACAGTAGAACTGAAGCGCGAGCTACGACATAATTTGCGAAGACCTTCTGACTATGTTCAAGATAATTAAGTTCATCTTATGAACTCCCACTTAGATAGACATCCCTCTAGTCATCTAAGTGATTACATGATCCGAGTCAACTAGGCCGTGTCCGATCATCACGTGAGACGGACTAGTCATCATCGGTGAACATCTTCATGTTGATCGTATCTTCTATACGACTCATGCTCGACCTTTCGGTCTTCTGTGTTCCGAGGCCATGTCTATACACATGCTAGGCTCGTCAAGTTAACCCTAAGTGTTTTGCATGTGTAAAACTGTCTTACACCCGTTGTATGTGAACGTAAGGATCTATCACACCCGATCATCACGTGGTGCTTCGAAACGACGAACTTTAGCAACGGTGCACAGTTAGGGGAGAACACATTCTTGAAATTGTAATGAGGGATCATCTTATTTACTACCGTCGCTCTAAGCAAATAAGATGCATAAACATGATAAACATCACATGCAATCAAATAATAGTGACATGATATGGCCAATATCATATAGCTCCTTTGATCTCCATCTTGGGGCTCCATGATCATCTTGTCACCGGCATGACACCATGATCTCCATCATCATGATATCCATCATCGTGTCTTCATGAAGTTGTCACGTCAACTATTACTTCTACTACTATAGCTAACGGTTAGCAATAAAGTAAAGTAATTACATGACGTTTATGTTGACACGCATGTCATAAATAAATAAAGACAACTCCTATGGCTCCTGCCGGTTGTCATACTCATCGACATGCAAGTCGTGATTCCTATTACAAGAACATGATCAATCTCATACATCACATATATCATTCATCACATCCTTTGGCCATATCACATCACATAGCATACCCTGCAAAAACAACTTAGACGTCCTCTAATTGTTGTTTGCATGTTTTACGTGGCTGCTATGGGTTTCTAGCAAGAACGTTTCTTACCTACGCAAAGACCACAACGTGATATGCCAATTGCTATTTACCCTTCATAAGGACCCTTTTCATCAAATCCGATCCGACTAAAGTGGGAGAGACAAACACCCGCTAGCCACCTTATGCAACTAGTGCATGTCAGTCGGTGGAACCAGTCTCACGTAAGAGTACGTGTAAGGTCGGTCCGGGCCGCTTCATCCCACGATGCCGCCGAATCAATATAAGACTAGTAACGGCAAGCATATTGAACAAAATCAACGCCCACAACTACTTTGTGTTCTACTCGTGCATAGAAACTACGCATAGACCTAGCTCATGATGCCACTGTTGGGGAACGTAGCATAAATTCAAAATTTTCCTACGTGTCACCAAGATCTATCTATGGAGTCATCTAGCAACGAGGGAGGAGTGGATCTACATACCCTTGTAGATCGCGCGCGGAAGCGTTCAAGAGAACGGGGTTGATGGAGTCGTACTCGTCGTGATCCAAATCACCGATGATCCTAGCGCCGAACGGACGGCACCTCCGCGTTCAACACATGTACGGAGCAGCGACGTCTCCTCCTTCTTGATCCAGCAAGGGGGGAGGAGAGGTTGATGGAGATCCAACAGCACGACGGCGTGGTGGTGGAAGTAGCGGGATTCCAACAGGGCTTCGCTAAGCGCTGCGGGAGGAGGGAGATGTGTCACGGGAGGGAGAGGGAGGCGCCAGGACTTAGGTATGGTTGCTCCTCCTTTTCCCCACTATATATAGGGCCAAGGGAGAGGGGGGAGGCGCAGCCCTTGCCCCTTCCTCCAAGGAAGGGTGCGGCCAAGGGGGGGAGGAGTCCATCCTCCCCAAGGCACCTCGGAGGTGCCTCCCCTTTTAGGACTCTCCCCTTTTCCTCTTCTCTTGGCGCATGGGCCTCTTGGGGCTGGTGCCCTTGGCCCATGTAGGCCAAGGCGCACCCCCTACAGCCCATGTGGCCCCCCGGGGCAGGTGGCCCCACCCGGTGGACCCCCGGGACCCTTCCGGTGGTCCCGGTACAATACCGGTGACCCCGAAACTTGTCCCGATGGCCGAAATAGCACTTCATATATATAATTCTTTACCTCCGGACCATTCCGGAACTCCTCGTGACGTCCGGGATCTCATCCGGGACTCCGAACAACTTTCGGGTTACCGCATACTAATATCTCTATAACCCTAGCGTCACCGAACCTTAAGTGTGTAGACCCTACGGGTTCGGGAGACATGCAGACATGACCGAGATGACTCTCCGGTCAATAACCAACAGCGGGATCTGGATACCCATGTTGGCTCCCACATGTTCCACGATGATCTCATCGGATGAACCACGATGTCAAGGACTTAATCAATCCCGTATACAATTCCCTTTGTCTAGCGGTATTGTACTTGCCCGAGATTCGGTCGTCGGTATCCCTATACCTTGTTCAATCTCGTTACCGGCAAGTCTCTTTACTCGTTCCGTAACACATCATCCCGTGATCAACTCCTTGATCACATTGTGCACATTATGATGATGTCCTACCGAGTGGGCCCAGAGATACCTCTCCGCTTACACGGAGTGACAAATCCCAGTCTCGATTCGTGCTAACCCAACAGACACTTTCGGAGATACCTGTAGTGCACCTTTATAGTCACCCAGTTACGTTGTGACGTTTGGTACACCCAAAGCATTCCTACGGTATCCGGGAGTTGCACAATCTCATGGTCTAAGGAAATGATACTTGACATTAGAAAAGCTTTAGCGAACGAACTACACGATCTTTGTGCTAGGCTTAGGATTGGGTCTTGTCCATCACATCATTCTCCTAATGATGTGATCCCGTTATCAATGACATCCAATGTCCATGGTCAGGAAACCATAACCATCTATTGATCAACGAGCTAGTCAACTAGAGGCTTACTAGGGACATGGTGTTGTCTATGTATCCACACATGTATCTGAGTTTCCTATCAATACAATTCTAGCATGGATAATAAACGATTATCATGAACAAGGAAATATAATAATAACCAATTTATTATTGCCTCTAGGGCATATTTCCAACAATATTATCATCTTATCTATCTTATGTGATCATTCACTATTCTTGGTGATGAGTGCATGTATTTCATTCTTATCATTTTAAGCGCTCCACCAAGATGTATGTGACATGGAAGAGTAACCCATGACTCTAACTCTTTGTGCATTTGCAGTCCAAAGCAAATTTTAAATATGCACAAATTTAGGGGGAGCTCTTACTTGTCACATACTTCTCAAAGCGACGATATATTTCATGCTTATTATCATTTGTCGAAGCTTTGATCTATATGTTGTCATCAATTACCAAAAAGGGGGAGATTGAAAGTGCAACTATCCCTAGGTGGTTTTGGTAATTCATAACAACATATAGCTCATTGAGCTAATGCTATTCCAAGATGACTATTTCAGGAAAGCTCAATGATTGGCATGGCATGGATGTGAAAGTGGAACCCTCAAAATGCTAAGGACAAAGGATTGGCTCAAGCTCAAAAGCTCAAGACTCTTCATTTTATATTTTAGTGATCCAAGATCACATTGAGTCTTTAGGAAAAGCCAATACTATCAAGGAGGGATGAGGTGTTGCTCAATGAGCCTCTTGCTTCATGTGCTTAGTGATATGCTCCAAAACCCTCAACTACTTTCCCATATCCACATATGACCTAAACCCTAAGCCAAACTCGGTCCTACCGATTCTTTCTATCCGGCGCCACCGAGTTTCACTTGTCATAAGCCACTGCCAAACCCTAGCAATTCGGTTCTACCGATAGGGATCTCGGTCTCACCGAGATGGGATTGCAAAATCTCTATTTCCCTTTCGTAACTTTTCGGTCTCACCGAAAGAGCAAATCGGTCCCACCGAGATTGCAATATAAACTCTCTGTTTCCCTTTTGTAACTTTTCGGTCTCACCGAAAGAGCAAATCGGTCCCACTGAGTTTACCTGACCAACTCTCTGGTTAGCTTATTACCAAACTCGGTCTCACCGAGTTTGTGTAATCGGTCTCACCGAGATTACGTTATGCCCAAACCCTAACCATATCGGTCCTACCGAGTTGCATGTTAGTCCCACCGAAAATCTCTAACGGTCACTAGGTTTACCTTTTCGGTCCGACCGAGTTTGTTGATTCGGTCCCACCGAGATTGGAAAACTGTGTGTAACGGTTGGATTTTGTGTGGAGGCTATATATACCCCTCCACCTCCTCTTCATTCATGGAGAGAGCCATCAGAACACATACACAATTCCAACTCATATGTTCTGAGAGAGAACCACCTACTCATGTGTTGAGACCAAGATATTCCATTCCTACCATATGAATCTTGATCTCTAGCCTTCCCCAAGTTGCTTTCCACTCAAATATTCTTTCCACAAAATCCAAATCCTATGACAAATCCTATGAGAGAGAGTTGAGTGTTGGGGAGACTATCATTTGAAGCACAAGAGCAAGGAGTTCATCACTACACACCATTTGTTACTTCTTGGAGAGTGGTGTCTCCTAGATTGGCTAGGTGTCACTTGGGAGCCTCCGACAAGATTGTGGAGTTGAACCAAGGAGTTTGTAAGGGCAAGGAGATCGCCTACTTCGTGAAGATCTACCGCTAGTGAGGCAAGTCCTTCGTGGGCGATGGCCATGGTGGGATAGACAAGGTTGCTTCTTCGTGGACCCTTCGTGGGTGCTCTTCGTGGACCCTTCGTGGGTGGAGCCCTCCGTGGACTCGCGCAACCTTACCCTTCGTGGGTGGAGCCCTCCGTGGACTCGCGCAACCGTTACCCTTCGTGGGTTGAAGTCTCCATCAACGTGGATGTAGGATAGCACCACCTATCCGAACCACGGGAAAAACATCCGTGTCTCCAATTGCGTTTGAATTCTCCAAACCCTTCCCTTTACATTCTTGCAAGTTGCATGCTTTACTTTCCGCTGCCAATATACTCTTTGCATGCTTTGCTTGAATTGTGTGATGATTGCTTGACTTGTCCTACAATAGCTAAAATCTGCCAAGAACTAAAATTGGGAAAAGGTTAAGTTTTTATTTGGTCAAGTAGTCTAATCACCCCCCTCTAGACATACTTTCGATCCTACACCTACACTTTCCAATAAGGGAGCAGGTACAGTTACCTCGCCAAGTTCTACTTTCCTCCCACTCACTTCTTTCGAGAGAAACTCCTTCTCTAGAAAATTTCCGAATTTAGCAACAAAAGTCTTGCCTTCGGACCTGTGATAGAAGGTGTATCCAATATTTTCCTTTGGATATCATATGAAGACACATTTCTCCGATTTGGGTTTGAGCTTATCAGGTTGAAGCTTTTTCACATAAGCATTGCAGCCCCAAACTTTCAGAAATGACAACTTTGGTTTCTTGCCAAACCACAGTTCATAAGGCGTTGTCTCAACGGATTTTGATGGTGCCCTATTTAACATGAATGCAACCGTCTCTAGAGCATAACCCCAAAACGATAGCGGTAAATCAGTAAGAGACATCATAGATCGCACCATATCAAGTAAAGTACGATTACGACGTTCGGACACACCATTACGCTGTGGTGTTTCGGGTGGCGTGAGTTGCGAAACTATTCCGCATTGTTTCAAATGTACACCAAACTCGTAACTCAAATATTCTCCTCCACGATCAGATTGTAGGAATTTTATTTTCTTGTTACGATGATTTTCAACTTCACTCTGAAATTCTTTGAACTTTTCAAATGTTTCAGACTTATGTTTCATTAAGTAGATATACCCATATCTGCTTAAGTCATCTGTGAAGGTGAGAAAATAACGATATCCGCCACGAGCCTCAACATTCATCGGACCACATACATCTGTATGTATGATTTCCAACAAATCTGTTGCTCTCTCCATAGTACCGGAGAATGGTGTTTTTGTCATCTTACCCATAAGGCACGGTTCGCAAGTACCAAGCGATTCATAATCAAGTGGTTCCAAAAGTCCATCAGTATGGAGTTTCTTCATGCGCTTTATACCGATATGACCTAAACGGCAGTGCCACAAATAAGTTGCACTATCATTATCAACTCTGCATCTTTTGGTTTCAACATTATGAATATGTGTGTCACTACTATCGAGATTTAATAAGAATAGACCATTCTTCATGGGTGCATGACCATAAAAGATTTTATTCATAAAAATAGAACAACCATTATTCTCTGATTTAAATGAATAACCGTCTCGCATCAAACAAGATCCAGATATAATGTTCATGCTTAACGCTGGCACCAAATAACAATTATTTAGGTCTAATATTAATCCAGAAGGTAGATGTAGAGGTAGCGTGCCGACCGCGATCACATCGACTTTGGAACCATTTCCCACGCGCATCGTCACCTCGTCCTTAGCCAATCTTCGCTTAATCTGTAGTCCCTGTTTCAAGTTGCAAATGTTAGCAACAGAACCAGTATCAAATACCCAGGTGCTACTGCGAGCACTAGTAAGGTACACATCAATAACATGTATATCACATATACCTTTGTTCACCTTGCCATCCTTCTTATCCGCCAAATACTTGGGGCAGTTCCGCTTCCAGTGACCAGTCTGCTTGCAGTAGAAGCACTCAGTTTCAGGCTTAGGTCCAGGTTTGGGTTTCTTCTCTTGAGCAGCAACTTGCTTGCTGTTCTTTTTGAAGTTCCCCTTCTTCTTCCCTTTGCCCTTTTTCTTGAAACTAGTGGTCTTGTTGACCATCAACACTTGATGCTCCTTCTTGATTTCTACCTCCGCAGCTTTCAGCATTGCGAAGAGCTCGGGAATAGTCTTATTCATCCCTTGCATATTATAGTTCATCACGAAGCTCTTGTAGCTAGGTGGCAGTGATTGGAGAATTCTGACAATGACGCAATCATCTGGAAGATTAACTCCCAATTGAATCAAGTGATTATTATACCCAGACATTTTGAGTATATGCTCACCGACAGAACTGTTCTCCTCCATCTTGCAGCTATAGAACTTATTGGAGACTTCATATCTCTCAATCTGGGCATTTGCTTGAAATATTAACTTCAACTCCTGGAACATCTCATATGCTCCATGACGTTCAAAACGTTGTTGAAGCCCCGATTCTAAGCCGTAAAGCATGGCACACTGAACTATCGAGTAGTCATCAGCTTTGCTCTGCCAGACGTTCATAACATCTGGTGTTGCTCCAGCAGCAGGCCTGGCACCCAGCGGTGCTTCCAGGACGTAATTCTTCTGTGCAACAATGAGGATAATCCGCAAGTTACGGACCCAGTCCGTGTAATTGCTACCATCATCTTTCAACTTTGCTTTCTCAAGGAACGCATTAAAATTCAACGGAACAACAGCACGGGCCATCTATCTACAACCAAACATAAACAAGCAAGATACTATCAGGTACTAAGTTCATGATAAATTTAGGTTCAATTAATCATATTACTAAAGAACTCCCACTTAGATAGACATCCCTCTAATCCTCTAAGTGATTACGTGATCCAAATCAACTAAACCATGTCCGATCATCACGTGAGATGGAGTAGTTTCATTGGTGAACATCACTATGTTGATCATATCTACTATATAATTCACGCTCGACCTTTCGGTCTCCGTGTTCCAAGGCCATATCTGTATATGCTTGGCTCGTTAAGTATAACCTGAGTATTCCGCGTGTGTAACTGTTTTGCACCCGTTGTATTTGAACATAGAGCCTATCACCCCCGATCATCACGTGGTGTCTCAGCACGAAGAACTTACGCAACGGTGCATACTCAGGGAGAACACTTCTTGATAATTAGTGAGAGATCATCTTAAAATGCTACTGTCAATGAAAGCAAGATAAGATGCATAAAAGATAAACATCACATGCAATCAATATAAGTGATATGATATGGCCATCATCATCTTGTGCTTGTGATCTCCATCTTCGAAGCACCGTCATGATCACCATCGTCACCGGCGCGACACCTTGATCACCATCGTAGCATCGTTGTTGTCTCGCCAATCTTATGCTTCCACGACTATCGCTACCGCTTAGTGATAAAGTAAAGCATTACAGCGCAGTTGCATTGCATACAATAAAGCGACAACCATATGGCTCCTGCCAGTTGCCGATAACTCGGTTACAAAACATGATCATCTCATACAATAAAATTTAGCATCATGTCTTGACCATATCACATCACAACATGCCCTTCAAAAACAAGTTAGACGTTCTCTACTTTGTTGTTGCAAGTTTTGCATGGCTGCTACGGGCTTAAGCAAGAACCAATCTTACCTACGCATCAAAAACACAACGATAGTTTGTCAAGTTGGTGCTATTTTAACCTTCGCAAGGACCAGGCGTAGCCACACTTGGTTCAACTAAAGTTGGAGAAACTGACACCCGCTAGTCACCTTTGTGCAAAGCACGTCGGGAGAACCGGTCTCGCGTAAGTGTACGTGTAATGTCGGTCCGGGCCGCTTCATCCAACAATACCGCCGAACCAAAGTATGACATGCTGGTAAGCAGTATGACTTATATCGCCCACAACTCACTTGTGTTCTACTCGTGCATATAACATCAACACATAAAACCTAGGCTCGGATGCCACTGTTGGGTAACGTAGTGATTTCAAAAAAATTCCTGCGCACACGCAAGATCATGGTGATGCATAGCAACGAGAGGGGAGAGTGTGATCTACATACCCTTGTAGACCGATAGCGGAAGCGTTATGACAACGCGGTTGATGTAGTCGTACGTCTTCACGGCCCGACCGATCAAGCACCGAAACTACGGCACCTCCGAGTTTTAGCACACGTTCAGCTCGATGATGATCCCCGGACTCAGCAAAGTGTCGGGGAAGAGTTCCATCAGCACGACGGTGTGGTGACGATCTTGATGTTCTACCGTCGCAGGGCTTCGCCTAAGCACCGCTACAATATTATCGAGGATTATGGTGGAAGGGGGCACCGCACACGGCTAAGAAAACGATCACGTGGATCAACTTGTGTGTCTAGGGGTGCCCCCTACCCCCGTATATAAAGGAGAAAGGGGAGGAGGCCGGCCAGCCCCTATGGCGCGCCAAGGAGGAGGAGTCCTCCTCCTAGTAGGAGTAGGACTCCCCTCTTTCCTACTCCTGCTAGGAGGGGGAAAGGAAGGGGGGAGGGAGAAGGAAAGGGGGGCTCCGCCCCCCTCCTCCTAGTCCAATTCGGACCAGGGGGGAGGAGGCGCGCGGCCCATCGTGGATGCTCCTCTCTCTCTCTCCACTAAGGCCCATTACTTCTCCCGGGGGGGTTCCGGTAACCCTTCGGCACTCCGGTTTTCTCCGAAATCACCCGGAACACTTCCGGTGTCCGAATATAGCCGTCCAATATATCAATCTTTATATCTCAACCATTTCGAGACTCCTCGTCATGTCCGTGATCACATCCGGGACTTGGAACTAACTTCGGTATATCAAAACTCATAATATAACTGTCATCGAAACCTTAAGCATGCGGACCCTACGGGTTCGAGAACAATGTAGACATGACCGAGACATGTCTCCGGTCAATAACCAATAGCGGAACCTGGATGCTCATATTGGCTCCCACATATTCTACGAAGATCTTTATCGGTCAGACCGCATAACAACATACGTTGTTCCCTTTGTCATCGGTATGTTACTTGCCCGAGATTCGATCGTCGGTATCTCAATACCTAGTTCAATCTCGTTACCGGCAAGTCTCTTTACTCGTTTCGTAATACATCATCTCGCAACTAACTCATTAGTTGCAATGCTTGCAAGGCTTATGTGATGTGCATTACCGAGAGGGCCCAGAGATACCTCTCCGACAAACGGAGTGACAAATCCTAATCTCGAAATACGCCAACCCAACATTTACCTTTGGAGACACCTGTAGAGCTCCTTTATAATCACCCAGTTACGTTGTGACGTTTGGTAGCACACAAAGTGTTCCTCCGGCAAACGGGAGTTGCATAATCTCATAGTCATAGGAACATGTATAAGTCATGAAGAAAGCAATAGCAACATACTAAACGATCGGGTGCTAAGCTAATGGAATGGGTCATGTCAATTCAGATCATTCAACTAATGATGTGACCTCGTTAATCAAATAACAACTCATTGTTCATGGTTAGGAAACATAACCATCTTTGATTAACGAGCTAGTCAAGTTGAGGCATACTAGTGACACTTTGTTTGTCTATGTATTCACACATGTATTATGTTTCCAGTTAATACAATTCTAGCATGAATAATAAACATTTATCATGATTATAAGGAAATAAATAATAACTTTATTATTGCCTCTAGGGCATATTTCCTTCATTGGTCACATAGGTGTCAAACGCATGAAGAAGCTCCATGCAGATGGACTTTTAGAGTCTCTTGATTACGAATCATTAGACACGTGCGAACCATGCCTCATGGGTAAGATGACCAAGACTCCGTTCTCAGGAACAATGGAGCGAGCATCCAACTTATTGGAAATCATACATACGGATGTGTGCGGTCCAATGAGTATTGAGGCTCGCGGTGGCTATCGTTATGTTCTCACCCTCACTGATGACTTGAGTAGATATGGGTATGTCTACTTAATGAAACACAAGTCTGAAACCTTTGAAAAGTTCAAGGAATTTCAGAGTGAGGTTGAGAATCAACGTGACAGGAAAATCAAGTTTCTACGATCAGATCGTGGAGGAGAATACTTGAGTCACGAATTTGGCACACACTTAAGAAAATGTGGAATAGTTTCACAACTCACGCCGCCTGGAACACCTCAGCGTAATGGTGTGTCCGAACGTCGTAATCGCACTCTATTAGATATGGTCCGATCTATGATGTCTCTTGCCGATTTACCGTTATCTTTTTGGGGGTATGCTTTAGAGACTGCCGCATTCACTTTAAATAGGGCTCCGTCGAAATCCGTTGAGACGACACCGTTTGAATTATGGTTTGGTAAGAAACCTAAGTTGTCGTTTCTAAAAGTTTGGGGATGCGATGCTTATGTCAAGAAACTTCAACCTGAAAAGCTCGAACCCAAGTCGGAAAAATGCGTCTTCATAGGATACCCTAAAGAAACTGTTGGGTATACCTTCTACCTCAGATCCGAAGGCAAGATCTTTGTTGCCAAGAATGGATTCTTTCTAGAGAAATAGTTTCTCTCGAAAGAAGTAAGTGGGAGGAAAGTAGAACTTGATGAAGTGTTACCTCTTGAACCGGAAAATGGCACAACTCAAGAAAATGTTCCTGAGGTGCCTGCACCAACTAGAGAGGAAGTTATTGATTATGATCAAGATACTTCTGATCAAGCTCCTACTGAAATTCGAAGGTCCACAAGGACACGTTCCGCACCAGAGTGGTACGGCAACCCTGTCTTGGAAATCATGTTGTTAGACAACAGTGAACCTTTGAACTATGAAGAAGCGATGGCGGGCCCGGATTTCGACAAATGGCTAGAAGCCATGAAATCCGAGATAGGATCCATGTATGAAAACGAAGTATGGACTTTGACTGACTTGCCCGTTGAACGGCGAGCCATAGAAAATAAATGGATCTTTAAGAAGAAGACAGGCGCGGATGGTAATGTGACCATCTATAAAGCTAGGCTTGTCGCTAAGGGTTATCGACAAGTTCAAGGGGTTGACTACGATGAGACTTTCTCACCGGTAGCGAAGCTGAAGTCCGTCCGAATCATGTTAGCAATTGCCGCATTTTATGATTATGAAATTTGGCAAATGGACGTCAAAACGGCATTCCTTAATGGTTTCCTTAAGGAAGAATTGTATATGATGCAGCCGGAAGGTTTTGTCGATCCTAAGAATGCTGACAAGGTGTGCAAGCTCCAACGCTCGATTTATGGGCTGGTGCAAGCATCTCGGAGTTGGAACATTCGCTTTGATGAGATGATCAAAGCGTTTGGGTTTACGTAGACTTATGGAGAAGCCTGCGTTTACAAGAAAGTGAGTGGGAGCTCTGTAGCATTTCTCATATTATATGTAGATGACATACTTTTGATGGGAAATGATATAGAACTCTTGGACAGCATCAAGGCCTACTTGAATAAGAGTTTTTCAATGAAGGACCTTGGGGAAGCTGCTTATATATTAGGCATCAAGATCTACAGAGATAGATCAAGACGCCTCATAGGTCTTTCACAAAGCACATACCTTGATAAGATATTGAAGAAGTTCAATATGGATCAGCCTAAGAAGGGGTTCTTGCCTGTGTTGCAAGGTATGAAATTGAGCTCAGCTCAATGTCCGACCACGGCAGAAGATATAGAAGAGATGAGCGTCATCCCCTATGCCTCAGCCATAGGTTCTATTATGTATGCCATGCTGTGTACCAGACCTGATGTAAACCTTGCCGTAAGTTTGGTAGGAAGGTACCAAAGTAATCCCGGCAAGGAACACTGGACAGCGGTCAAGAATATCCTGAAATACCTGAAAAGGACTAAGGAAATGTTTCTCGTTTATGGAGGTGACGAAGAGCTCGTCGTAAAGGGTTACGTCGACGCTAGCTTCGACACAGATCTGGATGACTCAAAGTCACAAATCGGATACATGTATATTTTGAATGGTGGGGCAGTAAGCTGGTGCAGTTGCAAGCAGAGCGTCGTGGCGGGATCTACATGTGAAGCGGAGTACATGGCAGCCTCGGAGGCAGCACATGAAGCAATTTCGGTGAAGGAGTTCATCACCGACCTAGGAGTCATACCCAATGCGTCGGGGCCGATCAAGCTCTTCTGTGACAACACTGGAGCTATTGCTCTTGCCAAGGAGCCCAGGTTTCACAAGAAGACAAGGCACATCAAGCGTCGCTTCAACTCCATTCGTGAAAATGTTCAAGATGGAGACATAGAGATTTGTAAAGTGCATACGGACCTGAATGTAGCGGATCCGTTGACTAAACCTCTCCCTAGAGCAAAACATGATCAACACCAGAATTCCATGGGTGTTCGATTCATCACAATGTAACTAGATTATTGACTCTAGTGCAAGTGGGAGACTGTTGGAAATATGCCCTAGAGGCAATAATAAAAGCATTATTATTATATTTCTTTGTTCATGATAATTGTCTTTATTCATGCTATAATTGTGTTATCCGGAAATCGTAATACATGTGTGAATAACAGATACCAACATGTCCCTAGTAAGCCTCTAGTTGACTAGCTCGTTGATCAACAGATAGTCATGGTTTCCTGGCTATGGACATTGGATGTCATTGATAACGGGATCACATCATTAGGAGAATGATGTGATGGACAAGACCCAATCCTAAACATAGCATAAGATCGTTTAGTTCGTTTGCTAGAGTTTTCCAATGTCAAAGTATCCTTTCCTTAGACCATGAGATCGTGTAACTCCCGGATACCGTAGGAGTGCTTTGGGGTGTACCAAAACGTCACAACGTAACTGGGTGACTATAAAGGTATACTACAGGTATCTCCGAAAGTGTCTGTTTGATGACACGGATCAAGACTGGGATTTGTCACTCCGTATGACGGAGAGGTATCACTGGCCACTCGGTAATGCATCATCAATTACGAGCTCAAGGTGACCAAGTGGTTGATCACGGGATCATGCATTACGGTACGAGTAAAGTGACTTCCCGGTAACGAGATTGAACAAGGGATTGGGATACCGACGATCGAATCTTGGGCAAGTAACATACCGATTGACAAAGGGAATTGAGTACGGGATTGATTAGGTCCTCGACATCGTGGTTCATCCGATGAGATCATCGTGGAGCATGTGGGAGCCATCATGGGTATCCAGATCCCGCTGTTGGTTATTGACTAGAGAGTCGTCTCGGTCATGTCTACTTGTCTCCCAAACCCGTAGGGTCTACACACTTAAGGTTCGGTGACGTTAGGGTTATGAAGATATGTATATGCAGTACTCCGAATGTTGTTCGGAGTCCCGGATGAGATCCCGGACGTCACGAGGAGTTCCGGAATGGTCCGGAGGTAAAGATTTATATATGGGAAGTCCTGTTTCGGCCATCGGGACAAGTTTCGGGGTAATCGGTATTGTACCGGGACCACCGGAAGGGTCCCGGGGGTCCACCGGGTGGGGCCACCTGTCCCGGGGGGCCACATGGGCTGTAAGGGGGTGCGCCTTGGCCTACATGGGCCAAGGGCACCAGCCCCAAGAGGCCCATGCGCCTAGGGTTACAAGGGGAAAGAGTCCTAGGAGGGGAAGGCACCTCCTAGGTGCCTTGGGGGGGAGGGAAACCCCCCTTGGCCGCCGCCCCACCCTAGGAGATTGGATCTCCTAGGGCCGGCGCCCCCCTTGGCCCTCCTATATATAGTGAGGGAAGGAGGGCTTTTCTCCCACGCCTTTGGTTGCCTCCTTCTCCCTCTCCAACACCTCCTCCTCTTCCATAGCGCTTGGCGAAGCCCTGCCGGAGTACTGCAGCTCCATCAACACCACGCCGTCGTGCTGCTGCTGGTGCCATCTCCCTCAACCTCTCCTCTCCCCTTGCTGGATCAAGAAGGAGGAGACGTGGCTGTTCCGTACGTGTGTTGAACGCGGAGGTGCTGTCCGTTCGGTGCTAGGATCTCCGGTGATTTGGATCACGTCGTGTACGACTACCTCATCCCCGTTCTTTGAACGCTTCCGCTCGCGATCTACAAAGGTATGTAGATGCATCCGATCACTTGTTGCTAGATGAACTCATAGATGGATCTTGGTGAAACCGTAGGAAATTTTTTGTTTTCTGCAACGTTCTCCATCAAGCGCCACTTTCCTCAACCAGCGCCCGCAGCGCATCGTGCGCCAGCTTCCGTGGGCCGGTCCAGGAAAGGAGGCGATCGCTGGTTCGGGAGTCGCTCGTTTCCCATCTCGCAGGATCGCTAGTTCAGGGCAGTTGGTCGTTTCTCATCTCGTGGTCAATGGTTGACCGGGCCAGTTGACTATTTTACAAATTCTTTTTTCAGAAAACCCCCTCTCCCCAAAAATCACCAAATTCGAAAAAGTTCATCTCTTTTGAAAAAATGTTCAGCAATTTTGAAGAATAGTTCATCAAATTTAGAAAAAAGTTCATCAATTTTGAAAAAAGTTCATCGAATTTGAAAAAAGTTCACTGAATTTGGAAAAAGGTTAATCAAATTTTAAGATAAGTTTAAAAAATTAGAAAAAAGTTCATCGAAATTGAAAAAAAGTTCATTAAAAATCGAAAAAGTTCATTGAAATGGAAAAACGTTCAGTGAATTTAAAAAAAAGTTCATCGAATTTGAAAAAAAGTTCAATGAATTTAAAAAATAGTTCATCGATTTGAAGAAAAAGTTCAAAAATTATAAAAAACATCGAGGCAGGAAGAATAAAAAGAAAAAACAAAAACGATAAACGATAAAGGAAAAAGGTGAAAGGACAGATGAAATAAGAATGGAAGTAAAAGGATTTTATTGATCGAATCTAGCTGGGTGGCGCGGTGGTAGCTGCCTGTTAATTCGAAGGGAAGGTTGGGGCCATACCTGGCCAAATGGGCCGGCCTAGGCGTGCCGGCACGATAGCCCGCATGCCTGGGCCGTGCCTGGGCTGGCTAGGCAGGCACGCGTGCCGGCTCGGCACGGCACGCTTAACCGTCTGGCGTGTGGCGACTAGCTGGGCAGAAGCGTCTCAGTCAAAAGAAACGTTGTGTGAGGGACCCGGAGGTGTGGCCCATGAAAGCGATATGCGCACGAGATCCGAGGCACGCGCGAACGAGAGAGACATGCTTCGATGTGCCTCCTGCGCGAGTGCACGACGTGTGAGATTTTTTTCCTAGGCACTAGGCAAGAGATCACGTACGTAGCATGCCTCGATCTCTCGTGCTGGCGTGCTTACCGGGCCAGCGTGCCGACACGCGCTTGGGCCGCGAAGGTCAGCACGCGTGCCGGCCCGGCCCGGCCCACGTACTAAGCGTGCCTGGTCGGGCCGTGCCGTGCCTGGCCCGTTTAACTCAGGCCGGGCCGGGCCGGGCCGTGCCAGCCCGTTTGGCCAAGTTTGGTTGGGGCTCGATACCTGTCGGGAGCGCTACCTTTTTTGCCTCTACAAAACAGAAAGGAACCAGGGTGAGATGGGCCGGCCCAGTGCGGGGCGCTGCAGGCGCCCGTTTGCAGAATACACATTAACGGACGCCTGCAGCGCCAAATAGGATTTGCCAAAATTAAGGGCTCAAGGAGGGCGCTATTTTCTTTTTATAAAAAAACTCAAGGAGGAAGGGTTTATCGGGCTTAGGAACAAGTGCTGCGCTGCTGGGCCAGACATATGGTTTTTCCTGGGCCGCCCCATTCAGGGAGAGAACACGGGCTACAAAGCGATGGCATCCCGGCCCATCTGATAAACCCACATGTCAGTGTCACACTCGGGCACGGTATCCGCTAACCCCTTTCACCATCCTCGAAAACCAAAAGAAATCCCGCAAAACCCTAACCTCTCAGCGACCCTCTGCTCTCGCCGTGCTCCGCAACGTCCAAGCAAGCGCCGGCGGCGCGACCAGCCGTACCACCCGATCTCTCACCATGGAGAAGGTAATCCCGCGCTCATCCGCTCCCATCGATGGATCTCTTCGCTCGCGCGCCTCTGATTCGAGTTTTGCTGGCCTCGTGCAGCCCGCGGCGCAGGCACCGGGGAAGGCGGCTTCAGAGGAGAAGGTCTGTGCGGAAGTTGCCGCGACGGCAGTCCAATTTTGCGCTCTGTTTATTATCAGCGGCTCACCCGATTTCTCTCCTCTCTTTTTTGGTGGTGATGCGAGCAGCAGCTTGACGACAAGGAGCTGGAGCTAGAGCGGGAGCGGAAACTGAAGAAAGAGCAGAAGGTATGCTTGGCCGAGATCCGTGTGAAATTGCTTTCGCGAATTTTGTCCCTGTGCTGTTGTTCGTCTTGACGTGCATTTGTAATTGACAACCAGTTCTCCCGAATTGGTTGTGTGGTCATCTGTGAATTGTGCTGATGTTAGAAACTACAGGTCCAGTGCCAAGATGAAATTATTAGTTATGTTTATGGGAAAAGATCCCTTATGGGTTCAGTGTTCTACTTGCAGGCTAGAGAGAAAGAGGAGAAAAAGCTCAAGGCAAAGCAAAAGGAGACTGCTAGGCTCCAGGTTGCAACATCCTTAAATGAGTTTGGTGCTGGAACGCTTGGTGGAGATGGGTTTGTGCTGATTTCGTCGTCTGCAGGCTCAAGCAACATCGGATGGACCTAAGAAAAGTGAGAAGAAGCAAAAGAAGAAGGCTGCGGGGGATGAAAACCCCGAGGATTTCATTGACCCTAAGACCCCTAGTGGGGAGAAGAAATCGCTTGCACCTCAAATGGCTAAGCAGTATAGCCCAAGTGCAGTTGAAAAATCGTAAGATGCGCTAGTCTGCTTTTCTCGTATTTGTAATTCATAGCATCTGAGACGCCTACCTGAACTGAATACCTTTTCTCCCCACAATGTAGGTGGTACTCCTGGTGGGAGTCAGCAGGATATTTTGGGGCAGACCCTGCAAGCACAAAACCACCTTTTGTTATAGTAAGTGACCCACTTCTTATTAGCTTCATGCAAGATGTGCACTGGGAGCTGGGTTAGCATGATGTCATCTTATGGGATCACTAGTGTTTTTGTACAAATGTGGATTTGGATTTCCTTCCAGCAAAAGTGCTAAGTTATTTCATTTCAGGTTCTACCACCTCCGAATGTGACTGGAGCGCTTCATATTGGTCATGCACTTACAGTGGCTATAGAGGTGTAAATTTTATGCTTGTAGAGATGTGAGACCTATTTGCCATTCCCTGGTCACTCACGAGACATTTTAAGCTCTTTGCTTTTATTTTGTTTCAACAATGCAGGATGCTATGATAAGGTGGAGGAGAATGTCGGGATATAATGCTCTGTGGGTCCCAGGAGTGGACCATGCTGGAATTGCTACACAGGTCTGTATCTTGGACTTGATTAAGTTCATCTTGTGAATGACATACACATATAGTACAGTTGAGTTACTCATATCTTCTTTGGTGGCACTTGCTGTCACTCAACTTATGAAAAAATACCGTGTTTGTTGTTTGTGTGCCACCACTAAAATAAAGCTGCCTACAGGGGTTCTAGGCCCTGTTAGTATATGTAATGTTTGTAATATTGGCAAAAGTATTTGGAACACTATTTCCAAAGCCCAGATGTTTCTTACCGTGTTACTGCCTTACCGGTAGGCTTGCCAATTTCGCATGCACCTAACTAGAAGCAATGGCCACATGGATATTTTAGTTTTGGCAGAATGATGTACTTTCTCTTTATCAGACTTTCTTTTTCCCTTTTAGCAAATGAAACTAAATCTTGTATAAAACAATTCCTTATTTAACACTATCTTAAATTTCGTTTCCTTATTTAACACTCAAAAAAAATTCTTCCCTATCTAACAACGAGTTCAATTTTTATACCCTTTATGACACTTTCATCCATTTTAAGCCTAAATGACACCTGAAAAGACCCTTTTGTCCCTCATGTGATGTGTGTGTGGGGAGGGGGGCAGTAGTATACACTCAACATCAGTGAGGCAGTAGCGCACACACACGCATTGTAAGAGTTAATCCCGTGTTCGTATAGGTATCCACGTAGGATATTTATTCCTAGTCGGTTTAGGTTAGGTCCAGGTTAGTAATATATATACATGTACCCCGTGTATTATATACCACAACAAGAGACACCAGGTCAAAGCAATACAAAAATAAAAGAAAGCCTTTGGCCATAAACAAGTCTACCGATCCGCCGAGTTGTTCCGTCGTGATGGTATCGATCATGTTGCACTAGTGCGAGCCGCCTAGAAACGATCGATAGAATGGATCAGCTAGCTCACATACGTGTGAGGTACGTACTGGCTTGACCACGTACGGCTGGAAATCCATCCAGCTGCATGCTTGCTTGCTAGCTTACAAGCCAGTTTTGCACGTACGTGTGTTTTCTGAATCGATCTAGTGCTATAAATAAACCCAGCACGCATTGGCAGGAGCACACACACAACAACACACACAGTGGTGGAGGCATAGGGTGCTGGCAAGGGCCTTGCCCCCCCTAAAAGAAAACTTAGATATTCAAAATAGATTATGTGGGCTCCATAGGAAAATCCAACAAATAATAGTATAATAATTATTCATAAAGATGATAAAAAAAATCATCAAACAGCACACGTGCACAAACATACCACATGAGGGGTAAAAGAGTCTTTTCAAGTGTCATTTAGGCTAAAAATGGACTAAAGTGTTATAAAAGGCATAAAATTTAGACTCCTTGCTAGATAGGGAAGAAATTATTTGTCGATGTCAAATAGGGCATAAAATTTAGACAGTGTTAAATAAGGAATTCTCTCATCTTGTATGGTGTTGCCAAATGTAGTTATTTTGTATTGTCTTCAACCTGCATTATATTCTACACCCTCTGTTTGATTTAATAATATGTTCTCCTAAGCCAGGTTGTAGTGGAAAAGAAGCTAATGCGTGAAAGGAAGCTGACAAGGCATGACATAGGCCGTGACAAATTTATATCTGAAGTAAGCACCTATATTCCCCTTAATACATGGTTATGTTTGTTGTTCATCTTCTCCTGTATCAGATCATAATTCATTTAATCATTACCTTTATACTATGGAATATTAATAATCGGGCTCAACATCCGATGTAGTCATAAAATCGCAGTGAGCATAGCTTCACACTGGGCTTAATTTGATTCCATTGTGGTAATCATTTTCTTGCTTATTCTATTTTTTGTCATCATCTTTCGGTCAGGTTCTGAAATGGAAAGATCAGTACGGTGGTACCATACTGGGTCAATTACGTAGGCTTGGGGCTTCGCTTGATTGGTCCCGTGAGGTAAAATTCCTGTTTTCTTTAGTTGAGAAAAAAAGCACATGCACTTGTTTTTTTTACTCTTATATTTCTTACTCTGAAATTACCAACTTGATGATCTTAACTCGTGTATCAGTGTTTCACAATGGATGAACAACGATCGAAAGCTGTAACCGAAGCATTTGTTAGGTTGCACAAAGATGGCCTAATTTATAGGTTAGTTTCCTCTCCTGTTGCTGTAAGTGTTAACATATTTTTAACTATCATCTCTATGTCATTCAATGACCGACCTAGTTTTCTTACCTCTTATGTATGATTTGGTCCTTTACAGGGACTACCGCCTTGTGAATTGGGACTGCACACTTTTAACAGCAATATCTGACATAGAGGTTAACAAAGCTTATTGTATTGTCTACACTGTACAGTTTGATTCCACACCCATGACTAAGATCAACTTCTTCATTAAAAATGCTGTTTTCTCAGGTGGATCATCTAGAGCTTAAAGAGGAAACTATGCTGAAGGTCCCTGGTTATAGTAGTCCTGTACAGTTTGGTGTGTTGATATCCTTTGCCTATCCTCTTGAAGAAGGACTAGGTGAAATTATTGTCGCAACAACAAGAATTGAAACAATGCTCGGTGATACGGCAATAGCTGTTCATCCTGAGGATAAAAGGTATAAGCATCTGCATGGAAAGCATGCCATTCACCCGTTCAATGGCCGAAAACTCAAAATAATCTGCGATGCGGTGTTAGTGGATCCCACTTTCGGTACTGGGGCTGTCAAGGTATGTTATAATGCCTAGGACTGACCTAATTTATTTTTATTTCAGTTTACCTAATTTATTTGCGTGCTCGTTTTGCAGATTACACCTGCCCATGACCCAAATGACTTTGAGGTTGGAAAACGACACAACCTAGAGTTCATCAATATCTTCACAGATGATGGGAAGATAAACAGCAATGGAGGTGCACAATTTGAAGGAATGCCAAGATTTGCTGCTCGGGTTGCAGTTATTGATGCACTGAAGGAAAAGGTATTACTGGTTTCATTTAGCTATTGGTGCATAACGTTTATGATGTAGTATTTGAAGAATGGTTGTTAGGTTATTGCGCTGGATTAGTATAAATTTTAGGTGATGGCATACAAAGAGAGACTATACAGTGAAATATCATGAACTTATGTAATGTAATATTCACATTTCTATTTTGCTAACACTTACTACAAAAAACAAATTGGAACTTGCTAGCCTTAAGCAATATTGTTTCTTGTATAAACATTTCTACCTCTTACATGGTTGTCCTTCACCCTTTCTGATTAATCTAGTTAATGAGTCTCTCAGTACAGCGTTCTTTTTATGAGAAATATGTGTTTTGGTAGTTTGTGTATATGTTGCTTCAAGGCTTCTTCATGTTATCCCATTTTGGTTGGGTATCCATTGTAACGGATTCTCATCTCTTATTAGAAATTTGCATGCCTGTGGAATCCAGTGACCAACTATTTACCTTTACTAATCACTTTAGACTGATTTTTTTGCCTTTTCCAATTTATTTCATTTGGATTAATTAAGTACTCCATCCGTTCCTAAATATAAGTCTTTTTAGAGATTTCAATATGGACCACATACGTAGCAAAATGAGTGAATCTACACTCTAAACTATGTCTATATACATCCGTATGTAGTCCATATTGAAATCTCTAGAAAGACATATATTTAGGAACAGAGGGAGTAGTTCTGAGTTTTGGACTAACAATGTTTTATTCTGCCAATTAAGGGGTTGTACAAGGACACAAAAAAGAATGAAATGAATTTGGGCATTTGTTCAAGAAGTAATGATGTAGTGGAACCTATGATAAAGCCTCAATGGTTTGTTAATTGCCATACGATGGCAAAGGCAGGTCTTGATGCTGTAAGATCCAAAAAAATTGAGATTATTCCGCAACAATATGAACAAGACTGGTACAGGTATCTCCTTTTGCCTAGTTATAAGTGCCACCTCTTGCAGACTTCAGCTGAAAGTAATGAAATATCAAGAAACATGATCCATCCACCATTCTTGCAGATGGCTTGAAAATATACGCGATTGGTGTGTTTCAAGGCAACTCTGGTGGGGACATCGTGTACCTGCGTGGTATGTGACACTAGAAGATGAGCAATTGAATGATCTGGGATCAAACAATGACCGTTGGATAGTCGCAAGGAATGAATGTGATGCAATGCTTGAGGCACAGAAAAAGTATCCGGGGAAGAAATTCCAGTTAAATCAAGACCCTGACGTTTTGGATACTTGGTTTTCATCTGGTCTCTTCCCATTGACAGTGCTTGGTTGGCCAGATGATACTGCTGATCTTCGTGCTTTCTACCCTACTTCAGTACTTGAAACTGGACTTGATATTCTCTTCTTCTGGGTGGCACGTATGGTGATGATGGGTATGCAACTTGGTGGTGATGTGCCATTTCAGAAGGTAACGACAGAAATGTTTTTCTCTGACAATCAAACTGTATTCTATCTACAGTTCTAATAATCCATTATACATAAATAATCTAATTCCTTGTGCGCACTCTTTAGCTTATAGCTACCTCTTCCTTCTGTCTCCATAGGCCTGGACATAGTGAAACTTTGCTTTAGTGTAACAGTAGCTATGCCCAAATGTCCAAAAACTGAAGCAATCTACATTTAATAGTGGCAGTGCATAACCACCATTGTTTCACAAAATCATGCATTATGAATTCTACTGACATTTGCTGAATGGATTAATGAGGTTGTCCATTTTGCACTATTTGCTGCTCTGCCATTTTCCTCTACATGCCATTCCAGTGTTGTCCTGATTGAACTCTGAAGATATGTTACTCACGGCAATCTACCTTAAACCTTGGTAGTTGGAGTATGTGGATGTTACAGACAAGGTTCAGTTAAAAAAATGAGAGCGTAATTGTTTGACAATATAGTGCACTATAAGTTTTCCAGATACTCGTTGGAGAAACTTCCACCCTTTTTCAATTATTATTCCGCGATCTGTCATTTGTGTCAACGGGTCAGCTTCCTGCATGAACTCTGTTCTTAGTTAATTTTGAACACAAGTTACATTTCTGTCATCATCGTCCTTTGTCATATTGTACTGTGTGCTTGATTGAGACTATCATGTAGTGTTAAATGCTTAAACTCATTAACTTTCCTTTTCTTTTCTGGATGGAAGGTGCTTCTCTTTAAATTCCGAAACTATTTATTTAACCAACCATATTGAGCTTCAACTCTTTTCTAGTTGAAGATATGCTTTAATTGTCTTGCATACTGAATCATGATTGCACCCTCTTTTGCAGGTGTATTTGCATCCTATGATCCGTGATGCACATGGCCGCAAAATGTCCAAGTCACTTGGTAATGTTGTTGATCCCCTCGAGGTGATAAACGGTACGACACTTGAAGATCTCCTCAAACGTTTGGAAGAAGGCAACCTGGATCAAAATGAGTTAAGTGTTGCAAGAGAAGGGAAGAAGAAAGATTTTCCTGATGGCATTGCTGAATGTGGCACTGATGCACTCCGTTTCGCACTGATTTCTTACACTTCTCAGGTTATAGTCACACCCATTTGAGTTTCTGTTGTAGTATTATAAGCTCCCAATTCATCTTTTTATAGAATCTCTCTTGTTTTGCAGTCTGACAAGATAAATCTTGATATCAAGAGGGTTGTTGGATATCGCCAATGGTGCAATAAATTGTGGAATGCCATTCGTTTTGCAATGGGCAAACTTGGTGATCATTATACTCCACCAGCAACCATTGTTGTGTCTTCAATGCCCCCGGTCTGCAAATGGATACTCTCGGTACTTAACAAGGCTATTGGCAAGACTGTGACCTCATTAGAAGCATACAAGTTCGCCGATGCAACATCTGCTATTTACTCATGGTGGCAATACCAGCTATGTGATGTATTTATAGAAGCTGTAAAACCTTACTTCTTCAATGACTCTCAAGAGTTCGATTCAGCAAGAGCTGCTTGTAGAGATGCCCTATGGGTTTGCCTCGACAATGGTTTGCGTCTGCTCCACCCATTCATGCCTTATGTAACAGAAGAACTCTGGCAGCGTCTTCCTCAGCCCAAAGATTCTTGCAGAAAAAATTCCATCATGATATCAGAATATCCATCTGTTGTTCAGGTAATACTCATGTCTAACAGAAGACTTTAAATACATCGAATTTCATGTTGCAATATCCTTTTCTTAGTGGAAAGCAATTGTTCTTTATCACAGGAATGGGCAGATGATAAACTTGAAAGTGAATTTAGTATTATCTTGGATACTGTGAACAAACTAAGATCTCTGAAGCCACCAACAGATACAAATGAGAGGTGTGTATATATGGTCATGTACCTGGGCTTTGTGTTCACAATGTACTGTGCATGATATATATGGTTGCTTGATTCTTCTTGTTCTACAGTTGGCTTGCCAAATCGACATCTTATTTCTTATCTTTTTCATGAACAGGCGACCTGCTTTTGCACTTTGTCGAGGCGAAGATATTGCTGCCACTGTTCAGTGCTATCAATCTCTAGTGGTGTCTCTTTCTTCTGTATCGTCACTTAAGGTTTTGCCTTGCATTTCCTTAGCTGTATTATGTGTTTTATTATCTGAAAACTTCCTTTACGGATCTAATGTTTTGGTAAAGCCTGGAGTGGAGCATATCATCTCAAGTGACTGTCTATCGCAGAATAATCAATTTTCATACTCCCTCCGTTTCTTAATATAGGGTGTATAGTTTTTGGTACGGAAATTAAAGAATGCATGTGGAGAAAAAATTTCACAAGTTATGGGTGAGATTACACCTAACTAATTAACATGAGAAAATAGAGGAGCTAGCCTAATATATGGAAATATAATAAATTCACTAGAAACATTATCCAGCCAAGTGGTGCAATGCAATACACCTTATATTTCGGATTTTTTCTCAAAAATCTATACACCTTATATCAAGGAACGGAGGGAGTAGTTGTTTTTATCCTTTTTCATCTGTTTGATGAAAAATACTGATTTGATGTTGGACAATTTCCAGATCCTGGCAGAGAGTGACGAAACTCCACTTGACTGTTCGACTGCTGTTGTCAACAAAGATCTGTCCGTATACCTTGAGCTTCAAGGAGCTCTAAACGCGGAAGTGGAGCTCGAAAAGCTAAGGAAAAAGAGGGATGAAATCCAAAAGTAAGCCTGATTTGCCATCTAATTGTTCTCTCCCGCTAAAGATCCGCATGTATGGTTGTCGTTGTTGTTAATCCCACTGTATCACCTGTAACATGGTTTCTTGTTATCCATGCGCGCAGGCTACAGCATGCCCTTTCTCAGAAGATGGAAGCGTCCGGTTACAGAGAGAAGGCCCCGCCCAGCGTCCAAGAGGAGGACATGAGGAAACTCACTGCCTTTTTCGAGCAACTGCGGGTGATTGGTGAAGCTGAGAAGAAACTAGATGCGTAAATTGGCAATGCTTGAGTCGGCTCTCTGTTTATTGATTGGAAACGAATGGCATTTTTGTTTCGAAGCTGATGTACTGCACAGTTTTTTGCGGATGCTGATGCTGTGATCACATTTACAGAAAATTCAAATGGAGCAATGAAACTCCAATTTCCCACATATGCCTTACTTTTGTAAATAATGTTTACCTGCGAGTGTCAGTGTCAATTGACTATTTTTTTCAGTGGCCAAGCCGTTGAGTTTTTTTTTTTTTGCAAAGTTCTGCATTCAATTTGAACTTGTCTGTTCTATCCATGGGTGTAAAGTGTAGAAAGGGCAACAATATTCAGCAGAAACGCAAAACCACATTTTGTGAAAAAAAGGAATCTATATAGTACTTAAATCATCATGATTCACTGACATAACAAATGGTGCTTCTTAGAAAAGATAAGCAATTTTAAAGATTTATTATTAACTAGTCACTCTGCTAAAAATAGGACAATCGCACACCTGAAATGTGCGCTTGCTATATTTGCGAGAGGGAAAATGTGTTATGCACTGGCCATTTGTCTGTTTTACCTAACATTAGTCGAAGCCAAAAAGAAAAAGAAATAAATAAAGGCTTAATAATCCTTTGCCCCTACTGTTACTCTACCTAATCCCACACGGTTTCTACGAGGAAAACGACTCCGTTTTCAAACAAAGAAGTTTCTAATCCTGCACGCGCCAACGGCCTACCCGCCCACCTCCCCCCGGCCGTCCGATCCCGCCCCGCTGGCCACACGAACGGCCGCGATGCGTTCCATCTATAATTACCGAGCTGCCCCCGCTTGACCCCCGCTTGACCTGTTCGTCCCTGACCGCTGACCTACATAAGGCAAAGCACCGACGGAGCAGACAAAAATGGAGGAGAGAGAATAGAATTTTCCGCCAGGAGCGCCGCGACGACGACGACGACCAGAGGAGGACGAGGCCTATAGCTCCAAGCTTCGGCCCACGCCCCGCCCCTTCCCCCGCCCTGCCCGGTACGTGCGTCCCTTCCCTTCCTCGCTCCGGGATCGGGTCGGGGGGCGGCGCCGGTCGCCGCAAGGTTCGCCGGCTCGATTGAAATCGGCTGCGAGCTGCCGGGCTGCTCCTGTCGGCGTGTTCGTGCTGGGTATCGGATTCTCGTAGCCACGTACGTACGTAGCTGGGTTGAGACGGCGTGAGTAACATGCCCGTTGGATTTGGTTTCCCTGTAGCTGCCGTTCTCCACATGCATTTTTTTTTGAACCAGTCCCGGTGATTTGATGGCGTTGACGATTAGGAGGAGCGTTTCTCTTGTTTCCTTCCGTTGAGCTAGTATTTTGTGGCGCCGTTTGAACTAGTGTTTGGGGCCTGCCGGAATTGGTCTTTGTTTCTGGTGCTGGTAGGTGTATTTTCCACATTGGGTCCGCTAATCCAATGCACACCACTTGGAAAAAAAGATTGTGTGTTAACTTGCAGTTTACCTTTGGAATTCTGATTAGCCTGTTTTCCATGATTGGTCTGTGGTCAAGTTCTAGGATTGTATGTTTTTTTTTTCATTTGATGAAACATTCTGTGATGCCAAATTTTTAGACAAAAAGAATTGGAACTTTGGATGGTGACCGATGCTTACCTTGCACAAATGCCCTCATTCTTCGCGATGTTTCATAAAGTCAGGTGTAGTCCTGTGGAACGATATATGATGCCTTACCTCTTTTCGAAAAAAAAGACGTCTTGCCTCATACAAAGACCGCATTGCCCCGATTGTCGGAATTGGGTGTGGTTCTGTTTGCCTCTGGGTTTGCTGATTCGCGTTCAGGGTTTGCTGGTCTGATTGAATTGTTGTGAGCCACTGGATTTGATCTTGTGGTTGTGTTTATGCGGAATATTGAATTCGCATAGCCACATTGTTGGGTTGAGATGGATGCTGCTTTTATGAGTAATGCCCGTTGGATTTGGTTTCCCTGTTTCTGCTGCTCTCCATGCGTATCAGACGGCCAGGTGATTTGGGGGAATGGTGAGCATTGATGATTAGGAGGGGCATTATTGCAGCATTTTTTTTGTTTCCTCCGTTTTCATTGTAATGCTCATTTGAGCTAAATGTGTCGACGTGGCGTTTGAACTAGTATCTTGGTCTGCCACAATTGATCTTTGTTTCTAGGGTTGGTAGATGTTACATTGGATCCACTAATCCTATCGTTCCTAAGTTCCTACTCGTTGCATGCCACTGGGAAAAAACATCGACTTCTGGCGTGCCTTCGGAATGTAGATTGATCCTTTTCTCTTCCTTGCATAATTGGTTTGTGGTCAAGCTGTAGGATTGCGGAAAACTGTTGATGAAAAGGTTGATTCTATAATGCCAAAATTTGCAACATTACATTGGAATTGGGGATGGTAAATGAGGCTTACCTTACACACTAAATATGATCATTGTAATCTTTCATAAAGTCAGGCTATGGTCTTTCCTTCAAGTGCAATCGTGTCTATTGATATATGATGTCTTACCTTATACAAAGGCTTTCATAATTTTGTGCCAGAACTGAAGTTTACACTAAAAGTCACCTGAAGGTGGTGTAGGGGGGAAACACATCGGTTCAAAGTGTGTGAGAAAGATATAGAGCATTCTGTCGGAAACTGCTGCATACCAAGGAAAATGTCAAGCTAAGGTGCTGGGTTGGTTTCCAGTTTACAGCCGCTCCTGTTGAATCGCAGTGTGAACGTGCAGCAGATTAGCATCCTTTACTGATGGATCACCCTGGAAATGTCACTCGTCATGATCACACAATCGACATACCAAGGAATGATCTGATGTCGCCGTCAACATCCCGTCCGGACAATCATAATCACTTGGATGAGTTGAACCACAACAGAGGTCCTTCAAATGAAGTTCCTCCTGTCCCAGAAAGTTCTGGCACAGCCGGTATGCCTGACTTTCGAAGCGCATCTTTCGTGAGAAGGGATCAAGTCAATCGTCAGCAGAATCCTTTGAATTCTGGCTTATGGATCTCAATCGAGCTTATTGTAAATGTTAGTCAGATTATAGCAGCTGCTACTGTCCTGTCGGTATCAAGGAATGAGCATCCACGCGCTCCACTATTTGAGTGGGTTGTTGGCTATATAATAGGTTGTGTTGCTACTATTCCACATCTTTATTGGCGCTATCTCCATCGCAATTGCCAGAACATCGAGCAAGAACCATCAGCCCAGGGTTCATCTCAAAGGAACATATCCGAGTCTGATTCTTTTGCAGCAATTTCATCTGCTCATGCATCAGAAGCTGTAAATGAAGATAACAACACTGGAGTCCCAAGAAACAATTTCCCGATTGCAAGTCCAAGGTAACATTTTCTTCCCCTGTGAAAAAAAGAACATTCTCTTCGACTGAACCACCTGCAGAAGCAGTTTAGCTATCACGATTTGGCTGCTTCTGCATAACTAATAATGAGAGTAAACATTAGGTCTTTCAGGATTGCTCAATACTCCCTCCATTCCAAAATAAGTGTCTCAAGCTTAATACAACTTTGTACTAGAGTTAGTACAACGTTGAGACACTTATTTGGGACGGAGGGAGTACATTAGATCATTTTACTCTGCCCCCTGGATGAGATGCAACGTTTTGAATTCTTCCTGATGTTTAAAGTTACGAAGTAACAAGATTTATTTTTTTACTTGTAGGGTCTACGCATTGGTTGCGTGCTTGAAGTTGGCCTTGGATTGTTTCTTTGCCGTGTGGTTTGTTGTGGGGAATGTGTGGATATTCGGTGGCCGCTCTTCCGTCCATGACGCTCCTAACTTGTACAGGTGTGTGTTGCTAGGTGCTCTGCATGACACGTTCCTTTCACCTCGGATGTACCTTGCTTATTTGTTTGTAACCATTTTCCAGGCTGTGTATAGTGTTCCTTGCATTCGGCTTCATCGGCTATGCACTGCCTTTCATCCTGTGCACGATGATATGCTGCTGCCTGCCCTGCATAATCTCCATGGTAGGCTTCCACGAGGATCTGGATATGAACAAAGGCGCTACCGCAGAAGTAATCAACACGCTGGTGGCGTACAAGTACAAGTCGATGAGGATCCGCGACGGAGGAGATGTGGGGGAAGACAATGGTGGCGTTCTGGCATCTGGAACTGACAAGGAGCGGACTATCTCCGCGGAAGACGCCGTGAGTTTCCCACCCGTTTTCCATTTTACACTTATCAAGTGTGGAAACTTGTGCTCATGCATACACATTTGTGCCGCGTTGCGCGATTAGCTGACATCTGGGAACCTCTGGGCTCTTTCAGGTTTGCTGCATCTGTTTGTCAAGGTTCTCGAACAACGAAGATCTGCGAGAGCTTCCCTGCGGGCACGTCTTTCACATGGAATGCATCGACAAGTGGCTCAAGATCAACGCGCTGTGCCCTCTCTGCAAGTCCGAGCTGGGCGGCTCAACGGCGGCATCTCCTGAGGCTGGCCCCGAGGGCCAACACCAACAGAATGAGAACAGGGAAGGAGGCGACGTCGAGTCACAGCGGTAGCTGTTCTTCTGCTTCGTCCCATGAGCATGGGCATGAGGATGGAACACGCCCTTTCGCGTGGTGCACACTGACCAACTCCTGATTTTACGTGACAAGCTATAAGTAGGACGCAAGTCCATTTCTCCCATTCTGGCGGAATTGTCTCGTATATATTGTAAATACTCACACCTGCTTAGCTAGTGATCATACTCAGTATTTATCGAATGTGGCATTCACCGGAAACAGTGGTTGGAGCACTGGAATTGTCTCCAAATCATGCAGAAATTGAACTGTTTCATGTGAAATTCCAAAGCAGAGAGCTCATGACCCTGTAACTAATTAATGCCGCACTTCGAGTCCATCCGAGAGTCTTATTCTTTTGCGGGAAAATACTTTGTATTACTCAAATATCAGGGTTGCATTCCTCGTTACAGCGATTTACGACCACATCTGGTCCATACCCTAACCAAACCATAGTGTGTTTCTGACATCTATCTCTGTCCGGGTTTATTGGACCCCCTTGTATTTTGGGTAAATTTTTGACCATCTATAAAACTAACAAATTATAAATTATATGATACAAAAAGTATATTGTTGAGTTCGTATTTGAAAGAGCTTTCCCATAGGATAAATTTTGTGACATATAACTTACATTTTATTAGTTAATTTTATCATCAAACTTTAGCCCAAAATAAGAGGGGTCTAATAAACCCGGGCAGAGGTAGTAGCGAAGTTCGTTAACAAATGGCTTACATGAGTGGCACGAGTATTTAGTTCCACTTTTATTTCATCCACCATGAAAGTGTATCTTGATCTATCAGTGTAGCTAGCCTTTAGAAGATTAAATGCCTCCAAACAATCTGTCTCCATCAAAAATGGGAAATTACTCCACTGAAGGGTTAGGGCAACGCAGCTAACTGAGCTTGTAGTGCATCCCACGCCTTCCACTGTGCTTTCCTCTCCCCTTTCTCAGAAGCTCACCAATAATTGCCGATCATTTGATTGAGGTCATCACAGAACCCCAAGAGGAGTTTAAACACACTCATTAGATAGGTAGGGACCGACTTTGCAATAGATTTGGTTAGATCTTTTTTCCCTCCTTGTGAAGACATCCCCATAACAACATTCTTTTGGTGAGCTTGACCTACAAATAATTTTCCTTTCACCAAGTGACCATCCGGGGTTGGCAATGTGAAAACTAGGTTAAGCGTATGCATTGAGCAGGGACGCGCTGCGTGTTAATATAGGGCACAAGTCCGGTTGGTTACAGGAGATATACATGCCGCTAGGTTTGGATTGATCTCCAAGGAAGCAATCACAACAACCTAACAACTCACGCCACCACTCCTATACGGCTAACTATACGGTTTATACAATACCGTAGAATACATTGTTTAACACTCCTCCTCAATCACAACTGTCTAAGTTGAGATTGTGCCTGAAAGCTTCTAACTGCCGCAGAGTGAGTGGCTTAGTAAAACCATCTGCCACCTGATCACCAGTAGGGATAAACCTGATATTCAACAATTTGTTGGCCACCCGTTCACGGACAAAATGATAGTCAATCTCGATATGCTTTGTCCTGGCATGAAAAATAGGATTATCAGACACATATGTAGCACCAAGATTATTGCACCAAAGCAAGGCTGCCTTTGGATGATGAACACACAATTCTGTCAACAAGTTCTGAACCCAAATAACTTAAGAAGTTGCGTTTGCTAAAGCCTTATACTCCGCCTTTGTACTTGATCGAGAGACAGTGGGTTATTTACGAGCACTCCATGAGATCAAGTTACTGCTAAGAAACACTGCAAAACCTCCTATTGACCTCCTGTCATCAGGACAACCTGTCTAATTTGCATATGAAAAAGCACTTACTAGCATCGAATCTTATTTTCCAAGTCTGAGTCCATGATCCTTAGTTCCTTGCAGATACCTGAGGATCCTCTTTACTGTAGTCCAATGTACAGTAGTAGGAGCATGTAAGAACTGACAAACTTTATTGACTGAATATGAAATATCTGGCCGAGTTAGTGTCAAATATTGTAAAGCTCCTACAATGCTCCTATACCTGGCGGCGTCCTCTGCTCCAAGTACCTCCCCATCATGAAGAGACAATTTTTCAAAGGTGGATAAGGGTGTAGACGACGGTTTGCAGCCTTTCATGACCATCCTCTGAAGTATTTCTTGCACATACTTTCCTTGTGATAGCACAATACCATTTGGCACGTTCTTTACCTCAACCCCGAGGAAAAAATGGAGATTACCCAAGTCCTTAAGGGAAAACTCCTTGCTCAAATCCTTGAGAAGAGCCTCAACTGCTTTAGATGATGAGCTTGTAACAACAATATCATCAACATAAATGAGCATACAAATAGTGATCCCATGATGATGGTAAAAGAACAATGATGTGTCCCCCTTAGAGGGAGAGAATCCTAGAGACTGTAACTTCAATGACAGGCGGGAGTACCAAGCCCTAGGTGCTTGTTTCAGCCCATACAATGCCTTATCAAGCTTACAAACATGACATGGAAATTTTAAATTTTCATACCCAGGAGGTTGCCTCACGAACACTTCCTCTTCTAGAACACCATGCAAGAACGCGTTCTTTACATCTAGCTGTCGAATGCACCAATTTCTAGACACTGCAACTGAAAGAATTAATCGAATAGTAGCAACCTTTACTACAGGACTAAACGTGTCCTCGTAGTCAATCCCATATCTTTGCTTGAAACCTTTGGCTACTAGACGTGCCTTGTACCTGTCAATAGTGCCATCAGATTTCCTTTTTACTTTGTAAACCCATTTACAGTCAATAATGTTCCTCCCCTTGGCTGGTGGAACTAGATGCCAGGTTTTGTTCATCATGAGAGCAGCATATTCCTCATCCATGGCCTCCTTCCATCGTGGTTCACCAAGTGCTTCGCTCACACTTTGCGATTCACCTGTGGCACAAAACGAACCCCAACGTACACAACCATCTTTGTATAGTTTAGGTTGAACAATACCACTCTGTGACCTGGTGTGAGAGTGTTCAGGAGGAGGCAAAACTGGACAGGAAACTTGCCGTTGAAGAAGATTGTAGGAGGAGGATACGTCGGGTCCAGCAGCCGCAGAGGATCCACTGGAGTTTAACTCCTGTTGAGATCTGATGGCGCAACCAGCCTCCTCCCCCACGTTGCCACTTTTCCGTCTAGATGGGAGGCCAGAGGCGCACTGGAGTGCGCGGCACCGCCTGGGCACGTGCCTGGGCCAGTGGCAACGTCCAAACTGAAGGAAATATGCCCTAGAGGCAATAATAAAGTTATTATTTATATTTCCTTATATCATGATAAATGTTTATTATTCACGTAGAATTGTATTAACCGGAAACTTAGTACATGTGTGGATACATAGACAAACAGAGTGTCCCTAGTATGCCTCTACTTGACTAGCTCGTTAATCAAAGATGGTTAAGTTTCCTGACCATGGAAATGTGTTGTCATTTGATGAACGGGATCACATCATTAGGGAATGATGTGATGGACAAGACCCATCCATTATCTTAGCATAATGATCATTTAGTTTTTCTGCTATTGCTTTCTTCATGACTTATACATGTTCCTCAGACTATGAGATTATGCAACTCCCGAATATTGGAGGAACACCTTGTGTGCTATCAAACGTCACAAGTAACTGGGTGATTATAAAGATGCTCTATAGGTGTCTCCTATGGTGTTTGTTGAGTTGGCATAGATCGAGATTAGGATTTGTCACTCCGTGTATCGGAGAGATATCTCTGGGCCCTCTCGGTAATGCACATCACTATGAGCCTTGCAAGAAATGTGACTAATGAGTTAGTCACGGGATGATGCATTATGGAATGAGTAAAGAGACTTGCTGGTGACGAGATTGAACTAGGTATGATGATACCGATGATCGAATCTCGGGCAAGTAACATACCGATGACAAAGGGAACAATGTATGTTGTTATGTGGTTTGGCCGATAAAGATCTTTGTAGAATATGTAGGAGACAATGTGAGCATCTAGGTTCCGCTATTGGTTATTGACCGAGGATATGTCTCGGTCATGTCTACATAGTTCTCAAACCCGTAGGGTCCGCATGCTTAACGTTCGATGACGATTTGTATTATGAGTTTCGTGTTTTGATGAACCAAAGTTTGTTCGGAGTACCGGATGAGATCACGGACATGACGAGGAGTCTCTAAATGGTCGAGACATAAATATTCATATATTGGAAGGCTACATTCGGATGCCGGAATGGTTCGGGTCGTTTTGGATAAGTTTCGGAGTACCGGGGTTACCGGACCCCCCCCCTGGGAGGTTCATGGGCCACCATGGGCCTTAGTGGAGAAGAGAGAGGGCCGGCCAGAGGTGGCGCGCCCCCCCTTGCCCAGTCCAAATTGGACAAGGGGAGGGGGCGACGCCCCCCTCCTCCCTTCTCTTCTCTTCCTCCTTCCCTTCTTCTCCTACTTGGACTAGGAAGGGGGGGACCGAATCCTACTTGGACCGGGAGGCCAAGTAGGACTCTCCCATGGCGCGCCCCCTAGGTCCGGCCACCTCTCCTCCCCCTTTATATACGTGGTAGGGGGCACCCCAAAGGCACAACAAGTCTTCTCTTAGCCGTGTGCGGTGCCCCCCTCCACAGTTACACACCTCGGTCATATCGTCGTAGTGCTTAGGCGAAGCCCTGCGCCGGTAACTTCATCATCACCGTCATCACGCCGTCGTGCTGACGGAACTCTCCCTCAGCCTCAACTGGATCAAGAGCTCGAGGGACGTCATCGAGCTGAACGTGTGCTGAATGCGGAGGTGTCGTACGTTCGGTGCTTGGATCGGTTAGATCGCGAAGACGTTCGACTACATCAACCGCGTTACTAAATGCTTCCACTTTCGGTCTATGAGGGTACTTGGACACACTCTCCCCTCTCGTTGCTATGCGTCTCCTAGATAGATCTTGCGTGATCATAGGAAAATTTTGAAATACTGCGTTCCCCAACAGTGGCATCAGAGCCAAGTCTATGCGTAGATGTTATATGCACGAGTAGAATGGAGGAAATATGCCCTAGAGGCAATAATAAAGGTATTATTCATTTCCTTATTTCATGATAATTGTTTATTATTCATGCTATAATTGTATTAACCAGAAACATAATACATGTGTGAATACATAGACAAACTAAGTGTCACTAGTATGCCTCTACTTGACTAGCTCGTTGGTCAAAGATGGTTATGTTTCCTAACCATAGACACGAGTTGTCATTTGATAAATGGGATCACATCATTAGGAGAATGATGTGATTGACTTGACCCATTCCATTAGCTTAGCACTTGATCGTTTTAGTTTACTACTATTGCTTTCTTCATGACTTATACATGTTCCTATGACTATGAGATTATGCAACTCCCGATTACTGGAGGAACACTTTGTGTGCTAACAAACATCACAACGTAACTGGGTGATTATAAAGGTGCTCTACAGGTGTCTCCAATGGTACTTGTTGAGTTGGCATAGATCGAGATTATGATTTGTCACTCCGATTGTCGGAGAGGTATCTCTGGGCCCTCTCGGTAATGCACATCAGTATAAGCCTTGCAAGCAACGAAACTAATGAGTTAGTTGCAGGATGATGCATTACGGAATGAGTAAAGAGACTTGCCGGTAATGCGATTGAGCTAGGTATTGAGATACCGACGGTCGAATCTCGGGCAAGTAACATACCGATGACAAAGGGAATAACGTATGTTGTTATGCGGTTTGACCGATAAAGATCTTAGTAGAATATATAGGAGCCAATATGAGCATCCAGGTTCCGCTATTGGTTATTGACCGGAGATGTGTCTCGGTCATGTCTACATAGTTCTCGAACCCGTAGGGTCCGCACGCTTAACGTTTGGTGACGATCAGTATTATGAGTTTATGTGATTTGATGTACCGAAGGTAGTTCGGAGTCCTGGATGTGATCACGGACATGACGAGGAGTCTCGAAATGGCCGAGACATAAATATTAATATATTGGACGACTATATTCGGATACCGGAAGTGTTCCGGGTGATTTCGGAGAAAACCGGAGTGCCGGAGGGTTACCGGACCCCCCGGGAGAAGTAATGGGCCACATGGGCTTTAGTGGAGAGAGAGAGGGCCGGCCACGCGCCCCCTCCCCCTCTGGTCCGAATTGGACTAGGGAAGGGGGGGGGGTGACGCCCCCTTTCCTTCTCCCTCTCCTCCTTCCTTTTCCCCTCCTAGTAGGAGTAGGAAAGGGGAGTCCTACTCCTACTAGGAGGAGGACTCCTCCTCCTGGCGCGCCCTGTAAGGGCCGACCAGCCTTCCCCCTTGCTCCTTTATATACGGGGGCAGGGGAGCACCTTAGGACACACAAGTTGATTGTTCCAAGCCGTGTGCGGTGCCCCCCTCCACCATAATCCACCTCGATCATATCGTAGCGGTGCTTAGGCGTAGCCCTGCGTCTATAGCAACATCATCACCGTCATCACGCCGTCGTGCTGACGGAACTCTCCTGTGAAGCTCTGCTGGATCGGAGTTCGTGGGACGTCATCGAGCTGAACGTGTGCTGAACTCGGAGGTACCGTACGTTCGGTACTTGGATTGGTCGGATCATGAAGACGTATGACTACATCAACCGCGTTCTCATAACGCTTCCGCTTACGGTCTATGAGGGTACGTGGATGATACTCTCCTCTCTCGTTGCTATGCATCACCATGATCTTGCGTGTGCGTAGGATTTTTTTTCAAATTACTGCGTTCCCCAATAGTGGTATCAGAGCCAGGTTTCACTACAAAAAAATACACTTCCGTGATGATACGTGTTTGTCACAGTAGGTCGCGTTTTTTGTCATGCATGTACATCCATGACGATTTTATGACAGAATCAAGATAGTCATACCTGTGTTGTCGTAGAAGTGTTCCATGACATTACCAAAATTATCATCACGGAAGTGTCCACTTCCATGATGATAAATCGCGCGTCACAGAAGTGCTTTCGTCAAGGATGACCGACACATGGCATCCACCGTAACGGAACGCCGTTAAGCTATCGGGTTAGGTTTTGGATCCGATAACCCGTTAACAGCCCCGACCAATGGGGATTTTCCATGTGTAAAATCATCATTGGCCGGAGGAGACACGTGTCAGGTCTGCGTTGGCACAGGTGTCACTCATCCAATGGGCGAGACGCGCCTATGATATGTTGACACGTGGACCGACCCATCAAGTTTAAATGGGTCGGCCCAACTGAAGGCCCACAAGATTTTGCGGACCATAATGGACCGGCCCAGCTAAAGGCCCATGAGATTTTGCATACCATAATGGGCTGGCCCAGCTAAAGGCCCACAAGATTTTGCGGGACATAATGGGCCGGCCCAGGTAAAGGCCCACAAGATTTTTGTGTGCCATAATGGGCCGGCCCAGGTAAAGGCCCACAAGATTCTTGCAGATCATAATGGGCCGGCCTAGCTAAAGGCCCACGAGATTTCACCTACATTAATGGGCCGGCCCAGCTGTAGGCCCATAAGATTTTGAGGACCCTAGTAGGCCGGCCCATTAACTAGCTGCCATGTTTTGGGCCAAATGCCGGCCCATATTTGATCTGGTACATTAATGGCCTGCCACGCTCCGAGCCTAATAGTGGCCCATATGAGATCTAGCCCGTTAAAAGCCTACCACGTTCTGGGCCAAATTACGGCCCAGATCAGGTCCGACCCTTTAAGAGGCTTTGGGCTCAATTATGGCCCATATCAGATTCGGCCCGTCAACTGGACACTATGCTTTTGGGCCCACTTGCTAAAGGCCCACTTAGTAATTCGGCCTGATATTAGTTTTGGCCTGTTAAGGGCCCGTTTAACATTTCAGCCCTATATTAATTTCGGCCTGTTAAAAGCCCATCATATAGTTGGGCCTAACTACGGCCCGGTTTGCATCCGGCCTGCTCGCAGCCGATATCTGATTGGGCCAAACAAGGACCAAGACAATTTTGGCCTGTTAAAAGCCCGTGATTTGATTCGCACAATCATGGGCCGGGGTTCATTTCGGGCTGTTGCCGGCCCGTGAGCTGTTCGGCACGTTTCAGGCCCAACCTACATCATGATTGCATGACGGCCCGATTATGTACCGTAATTTTACGGTTTGGCCGGTTTACTGCGAAGACATGATATATATACAGTAAAATAACTGCAACATCGTGAATAAGAAAAAACCTAGACTATACAGTAAAGAAATTACGACATATTACATCCACTGGGCATCAAAGTTCGCCACTATGATAATAAAGCACAAGCAGACAACAGATTACATACACTGGGCATCAAAGATCGCCACCAGTGCAAATAAACACGCCGACAAAATAATATACAAAATCGACAACACTTCAATAGAGTTCAAGAAAGGTTAGCCCTGCCGGGGAGCTGCAGCGCAAGCAGCTGAGCAAGATGATGAGACTGCGCTTGTTCAACACTTATATCTTCCTCACTCTGAAAGATAAAAAAGCATACAGATGACAGGTTTTGCACATAAAAGTATCAGTGCTGACAATTCATCACATTTCTTACCGACGAATAAAGTGACACAGTTTAAAATTGCATTAACACAATATGGTATTATTCAGGTCAAGACATGGCAGGAAATGACATTGTGAAGGAGTTGGCAGCTTCATGACACCACTGGATTACAGATCAAGAACTCATAAGTATCAATGGTTAGTGTGCTGTCAATTTATACCATTTCAGATTGGCAAATAAAGAGACAGTTTAAATAATAGTAGAATGATATGACATTGTTCATAGTTAAGACATTGCAGAATATGACATTGTGCTGTAGTGGGTAGGTTCACCACACCACTGGATTACAGATGAAGAACAGAAGCATACATGCAATGCAAAAGAAGATCACTTGCTCTGTATAGTTTAATTTACATGGTATGAAGAAGGAACTTGGTTGTACAACTGAAAACTTAAATTGAGAAAGGACAAAATTTTGTTTATGAACTACATAATAAACTTTAAACAAGCAATTTGATGCAAACACCAAAAATAAACAGCTGTTGCAGTCATGCCTAACCAAATATATACAACAAAGTTTGAAGGCTTGAGATGGGCAAACTTACATTATTGGTGAAGACAGGCTCTATAAAGGCCTTGTCCATGCTGATGGGGGGGGGGCAATTCAAGAAGTTTACCATAGAATTTTCTTCAAAAGCATTGCCTTTATTCTACATTTTGTTAAGAGTAAATATAGATGTGATAATATATGAAAAAATGGAGAATATTTAAGATAAGATGAAGAGTGATGCTACATAACCAAGTAGCTATAAATGTAAGTGCAGCGATACAGGCAAAAGGTACAACCAAGAGCAATGCACAACTAAACTTCTTCAGTACCAACCTTATGGTAAGAGTAAATATAGATCTGATGTGTAGAAAATGGAGGGCAAAGGAAAATAAGCTGCAGAGTGATGGTACATGAACAACTACCTGTCATTATAAGTACACTGATAAAGGACAACATGTACTTACAAGAACAATGCAGAGCTAAAAAACATTGGCATTGGATATATTCTACACTAATGTAACCATTCATACAGATCAGGTAATTTGGAGCGAACAATTGATAAGCAAGCTATCATGCATACTACTGTCACATAATGAACCAGGTATGTATGCAAATACAGTGATACAGGACAACAGGTACTAACAAGAGCAAAGCAGAGGGCAGCATATTTGTGATATCCTATCGTTCTTGTCAAACCGGAATTCTTCTTCGAGCAGATTTCCTACAAAAAAGATCCGTAAGGCACATGCGGAAAAGTAGAAGTTCAAATTGTCATGTGATTTCATAGAAAGTACCTCATCCTGGGGACAAGACCAGTGCATAACAAGGTTTTTCCATTCAATGTCTTCTAAATTTAGCACAGGAGACTTAACCGGAAATTCGTTTGTAGACTTGCCATCAAAGTGTGATTTCCTCAGGTAACACCGATACTGCTGCAATGCTTCCTTGAAAAGCACAAGCAAGCTTTGCTCGTTATGACTATCTAGATTGACACTCGCCTAGTTACAACAATGTAATGTAAATCATTGATGTGTTCAATCAACAGAAAACAGGAAAATAATAACCATGAATAATAGCACTTACACGTAAGTTGGACAGGAAGATGTGAAAATGGTGTTTGTCTTCACAATAATCTTCCCATGATGGGAATATATGCATGTAGTCCCTAACAACATTGAAAGCATTGTCTTTTAAACTGAGAATAAATGGAATGGGGTTCCAATCTGCAGGAATTGGCCGTCTTTGCAGTTGGGATAGGTCTTCGGCCGGTGGACTTGCTGTACTTTTTGCTGGAGTGGGATTTTTCTGTGGTACAGCTGGTGCTATGGCAAATGAAATCGGTATACCTTTTGCTGGAGTGCAGGTCCTGTGTGGTGGGGCTAGTGGTATGGCCAGTGAAGTATGGGTACAGTCTGTTGGAGTCGGTCCTACGTTTTGTGTCACTGGTTGTACATCCAATATAAGTGGGGTGCTGTCTGATTTCTCCGGCACCACCACGTTTTTCAAGGACTTTGCTGGTGCTCCTTCAGGTTCGGCAATCACCCTCTTCCTTTTTGATGTCTGATGCACAAGAACAGCATTTGAGTGAAAAAACATGGTATGATGACAGATGGAATATGTATTGATAATGGATGGGAATGGCATCTCGACATATATGATGAGTAAACTAAGCAGATGGCGGTGCAACAAAGTAGAAGAAATGCAAGACAACATATGCAAGATACCCGCAATCAATAAAACATTGCCAAATTAGAACATGCACCTTGATGGGTGAACAGGACAGGCCATCTGCCTTTGACTCCTCGAGGTTAGAATAGTCATTAGGATCATATTCTGAACAAGAATCAACAGGTGGGGAGCGTATGAGTTTCATTGCATCCAGAATGACACTCAATGCCTTGGTGCCAATTTTGTAAGTCATTGCAGTGTTTAGCTTCAAGAGTGGACTGCTGCTAGTGCGACACAAAGCAGCTACACAGATCATAGTGTAGATATAACGGGAAAACCTTAAGCATCAGAGTAAAATCAGCAAAGTTGAACTTGCTGGAATATATTTGCTAGTATTGCCGGTACGGCTAGAAAGGCTTCAAATACCAGCTCTCTTCAAGTGAAGGTGCGGTACTGTTAATATCAGTGTAACTCTCAAAGGCGACACAACTTCCCGCATTTCCTTGCTATTCTTATAGGATTCAAGTGGGCAGGCCACTACAAATCCTATTCCTATATTTACAAGATCCTACGAATCAAAGAGGCTCAAAGTGTCCATCACAACCAACCGTATAGATCTCTACACTGCAAATGTCCTGCTCATCTTCAGTACAAGGAACATACTGTACTACTATCATACTCCCTCTGTTCCGAAATATAAGTCTTGGTAGAGATTTCCACTATGGATCACATACAGATGTATCCAGATACATTTTAGAGTGTAGATTCACTCATTTTGCTCCATATGTAGTCCATGGTGGAATCTATACAAATACTTGTATTTAGGAACGGAGAGAGTACATATTAAAGAAGAACGGAAGAGGAACATGGTAAAGAAGAGCAAGCAGATTTTGGATAATAAAATGTTGGTTGCGCAGTGCCAACACATGATGAACCAGAGCGCATTAAGAATGCAACTCCCAGCTGTCTCTCGACCATTTCAGGCGGTTGGATGAAGATCCTACGTCTCCTAACCCTTCTTCTTCCTCGTCTCTGATTCTTCCCATACAGAACACCGCACGGGCCACCGGCCGGACCACTGGCCCCCACTGCCTGTGTTCCTCCGCCACCCCACCCCGCCCCAACCCCCACCCGCGTCGAGTTTTCTTCGTTTGGTGAGGCCCCACAACCACCCGAGCCCCTTCGATTGCACCGGCGAACTCCGGCGAGCTCTGAAAAATCGACTGACCCAATTTTGAAATTTAGTCTACTGTAATTTAACTAGTGTGGAATATAGAAGGGGAAAACCATAAGCATTGGGAGTATAGTGTTGAGCGTGCCATGGCAGATCTGAAGGTGCAAACCGGACAAAGGCAACTTCGCAACCAAGACAAGAAATTAGAGTAAAGCAGTGACGATCTATTTTCTTGCTGCGATAAATAAGTTGAGCAGATACGAAAGAGTACTGCCTCTGGTGCGGCGCCGTGTACGCATCTGCTGAGAATTTGACGGTGCTGTGGTAGCGATGGCTGTCGGTGGCGTGGAAGCAGATCTAGGAGGGTAGACGGTGGCGGCGGGGCGCGGTGGACGAGGCGGTCGTAGGAGCGGCGCCGACAAGGTGGACGACGGCGGGGATGAAGCGAGAGGACGGGATGCAAGGATCCCGGTCCGAAGCCGTGGATGAGAGAGGTCGATCTCTTGTAATGGACGACGATGTCGGGGTATCAGCTCCGGCATGGTGGAGGAGGACGATGGTGGATGGGGCGGAGGACGGCGGTGGGCGGAGGAGGGTGGGGTGGAGAGGGTGTTTTGGCGCCCACGGAGTACGAATGGGGAAAAGGGAGGTAGAGAGGAAGGGGCAACCATGTATTCAGGGCGCGCTTGTCTCAAATGCGAGGAAATTTACAAACTTAGCCCCCGTTTCAAATTTCTACTACATCGCAACAACATTAGTCGGTTGGGGATAGGACGGTAATCTCGCATACACCGAATATTTGCCGACGAGAGTTTTTTTTTGGTGCCCACCGTGTATGAATATGAATCGGGGAGGGTGTCGATTTCGGCTGAGGACACACTGTGTTTTGGCGCCCACCTGTAAGTGCATCTAGTGCCACCCCTAGTTGGTTTTGGAGTATTGACGACAAAGCTAGTTGAGGGACTAATGTGTTTGTGAGAATTGCAGGATAACACAGGTAGAAGTCCCTCATTGATTCGGTTTTACTACCAGAGATGACCCCTAAAAATGTATGAAGACATTGAAGTCAAAGGTGGTATATGAAGATATTCACATTGAAGACTATGACAAAAGAAGACACGTTATGAAGCCTATGGAGCTCGAAGACTTAGATCTTTCGTAGTTCCTTTTTCTTTTGTGTTGAGTCATAGGAACCACCGTACTGTTAAGTGGGGTCCAGGAGAACCAGTCAGAATGACTGAAGTGATGCCTAAACCAAAAACCTATGTCTTCGAGTGAAGACAATGAGAGCGAATCTTGTCCAGAGCCGGACAAGTCAGCTTTGCTTGTAGCCCAAGTAAAGTTGCCATGTGAGTTTGAAATCTGACCGTTGGGACACGTGTCAGTTCCTTAGAGACCCAGGGTCATTTCGGACAAATCAGGTCGGGTTGCCAAGTGGCTATAAATAGCCCACCCCCTACAACCATAAATTGTTGGCTCCTCAGATTGAGAGTACGGCTTTTGTCGTTTGAGAGCAACCCACCTCGAAGCTTTTGAGAGAGAGAGAATTCCTTGCGAGGATAAAGCCCTAACCACCCAGAGCCAGAGAACATTGGGCATCACTTAAGTCTTCTTGTCTGTGTGATCTAAAGACTTATTACACTTGAGGACTGTGCATCCCCAGACGGTTAGGCGTCGCGTTCAGAGCATCCAAGAGACATTGTGGATTGCCAGTGAACGAAGTCTGTGAAGGTTTGGGAGTCTACCTTGAAGACTTACCAGAGTGATTGGGCGAGGACTATGTGACCTTAGCTCAAGGAGAATACGGTGAGGACTTGGTGTCCTGAGCTGCGTGTTCAGGACTGGGTGTCCGGGACTGTGTGTCCTAAGGTTTAAATACCTAACCGCTCCAACCAGACGTACAGTTGTCACAGCAACTAGAACTGGTCCAACACATCATTGTCTTCAACGAGTCACTGATTTCATCTTCACTTCCTTTTACTTACTGTTACTCATTGTGAAGCCATTGCATGCTTGCTATATCTTTTGTCTTCACAACGTAACTGTATAATTTGTTTGGCTTCATAACTTCTTCCTACCTGATCCTTATTACACTGCAGCTACTTGTCATTGTGCTTTCACTCTATTGAATACTTGACCATGGCTTGCCTAGTGTAATCTAACTTCCGCTGCATAGTGATAGGCATATCTCTACTGTTTGTCTTCATAACTTCCACATTTTGAAGACTTTCATAAAAATCGCCTATTCACCCCCCTCTAGTCGATATAACGCACTTTCACCACCGTGTATGAATCCGGGTGAGAGGCGGTTACGTCACGTTTGGGTGAAACTACAAACCTACCCCTATCGAAACCTATAGAAATCCAGCAGATAGGCTTTGCGCGGCAGGGATAGGTAGTAGTGATTTCCATCTCGCAGATTTTGGTTTCGGGCGGTTACTGCGACTTTCCCTGCTTCATTCAAATTTTGCAGAGTGCATGTTTACCGTGCCAACTCAATTCGAACCCCGTTTGTATTCTATTTTTTTCGGGCGGGATCCATTTTCAATTGGAATTACATTCTATATACATCATTTTTATATATACTTTCAAAAGCACAACAAAGAATTCTGCTCCTTTATATGTATAATATGATTTACAAATACAACGATCTCGAAATCTTAAGGTTGAATTCGAAAAAATTTAACCAAATTATGTTCTACTAAAATGTATGGATCAGTAATATCTACATATTAAATAACGTAGATGTGCGTGAATTCATATGAGTATGCATGTTTGATAGATCAATTTTGGTTCGAGTATGGATTACATGTATCATCATCTCGAATTCAAATATTTGAATCCCTTTTTTGTTCACTCCTTTCACGCCCATCTCTCTCGCATGCATGCTCCTTCAGGTAGCTTGTAACGCCCCGTATGTAACTTGCCATATTTTTATTTCAACTCTTGCCATTTTCGGCACTAAGTTATGATATTCCCTCGTGGTTGGGTTTTGTCTTTGTTTTGCATTTTGTCCATGTCATGCATCTCATATCATGTCATCATGTGCATCCCATTTGCATACGTGTTCGTCTCATGCATCCGAGCATTTTCCCCGTTGTCCGTTTTGCATTCCGGCACTCCTACGTCCTCTAGTGTCCCCTTTTGCCTCTTTTCGTGTGAGGGTTTTAAACATTCTCAGATTGGACTGAGACTTGCCAAGAGGCCTTGGTTCACTACCGGTAGACCGCCTGTCAAGTTTCGTGCCATTTGGAGTCCGTTTGATACTCCAACGGTTAACCGAGGAACCATAAAGGCCTCGTGTGTGTTGCAGCCCAACACCCCTCCAAAGTGGCCCAAAACCCATCCAAACCCCCTCCATCCTCTCGGTCGTTCGATCACGATCGCGTGGCCGAAAACCACACCTCATTTGGACTCTCCTAGCTCCCTCTACCTATAAATATGTGCCCCTCCCGGAATTTTCGCGCAGATGAAACCCTAGGAATGGCTCCCGCCGCCACCGGACACGTCCACCGCCATCGGACGAGATCCGCACCGCGCCCGCAGCCAACCGACGAGCTCCACGTGGCACCAGCCGCCCGACCGCCGCCGTAGCCCGCTCGGGCCCGGGTCGGGCCCTCCCCGGCCCGCGTCTCCCCGCCGCCCGTGCCCCGCGCAAGGAGCCGCGCCGCCCTGCGCCGCCTTCGCCAGGCCGCCGCCGCCGTCCACTACTCTGGCCGCCGCCCGCCGCCACCTCGTGATCCGGTCGCCGCCCGCCGGTCCCGGTCGCCGCCCAGGCCGCCGCGCTGCCGCATCGTCGCCTCCACCTCCGGTTCCGGCCGGCCCCACTCCGGCGACTCGGATCCGCAGCTCCACCGAACCACCGCGACCACTCCGGCGACCTCCTTCTCCGGTCATCCTCGGGATCCACGTCGCCCAGATCTGGATCCAAAAATATCAAGGGTTGACCTCTTTTTCTTTCACTAAGTCATTTTCTGCATATTTTTTTTAGCCATGTTCATCGCACCGTATCTCATCATCTGTAGCTCCGTTTTGCGCGTGTGAGATAGGAAATTGTTCATCTGGTTGTGCTCTTCATTTCATTCCATTACACCATGCTTGGTTGAGTCCATCTTGATGCCCTAAAGGCTGGTGCAAGAGTGCTTCATACTGTTAGTTTCTGTTTCGTAACAGATTATGAGCATTTGTCATTTTTTGCCATGATTATTGTGTGCCTCCTATGAACTTGAGCCCTACATGTGTTTTGGGCTATGCCATGCCAGCTTTACAGGGGTGTATTCCATGTATTTTTGTGATCAATGTGGTGACTAGCACAAGCATGCAAAGTAGCTCTCGCGATGTTGCTGATTTCAGGGACTTAGAATTCTTCTAAGTCATCTCCCTGATGTTATTTTTATGCCATGTATTCATGTTGCTACAGAGCGATCCATGCCTCTTTTGAGCATATTCAGTAAGGATGATTTTGAGATATTGTTATCTTCTATCCATCCATGTCTTTTTTTTGCAATTATGGAGTAACCTAGCATGATCCAATCTTGCTCTACGTTTGCTATAAAATGTTCCTAGCAGATTGTTTACGTGTTAATCAATTTTGCCAAGGTTGTTGTAGTTGTTCCATGCATGCTATGAGATGGTTCTTTGCCATGGTTAGCTTCTTGAACATGCCTTCTTGCTGGGTGTATGCTTAGTTTGTCATGCAATGCCTTGTGGTGAGTGCATCGAGCTCGCAAACATGCCTACGTATTCTGTTTTTGACATGTCAGTTTCTGCTAAGTCTGAATCTGTTAACGAAACTTGCTAGTTCACATGGTGCCATCATGTTCTGATCCCTTTTGGCTTATGGTCACTTAAGGGACCTTTTGCTAATATGCTTTGAGGTAGTTTCATTATGCCTTTGCTTTGCCATGATATGTTTCCTATAGCATGTTGTTATCTTGCTCTAAACATTGCTTCCTAATGTTAAATCCTGACATGCTGTTATTTTCACTAAGTCTGAGATGCTGATATCTTTTGCACTTTTGCCATGCTTTTTTGAACCTTCTATTGTGTGATCTAGCCGTAGCTCAGTGTTCATCTTTTGTCAAGCATCTTGAGTGGATTACTGCCATGTACTTTGTTGTTATGTTAGAGTGCAGTAGCTTAGTTTCTTGTTGCATTCTAGATGACATCGTGCTGTTAATCGCAGGATTGTGCCATTATTGTTTTGCTTGCCATTTGCAAACCGTGCATCCGATTCCAGTGATCTTTATATCGATTTTGACCGAAATCAACTCATCTTTCCAGTGGCACTCTTGGTTTGCCAAGTTGAGGCCTGGTTCAATCTTTCCCTTCCGAAGCATGCATATGCATTGCATATCACATCCCGCATATCATGCCATGTTTTGCATCATGTTGCTTGCGCATTGCGCCGTGGTTTATTGTGGTTCCCTTTGCTTGTGTTCTTGCTTTGGGTAGAGCTGGGAGACGAGTACGTGATCAAGGAACCCGTTGAGTACGCGCACGAGGATCAAGCTTACGTCAACTCGGAGAACTTTGCAGGCAAGATGACCATACCCTCGAAATCACTTCTATTTTTGCTTGCTAGTTGCTCGCTCTATTGCTATGCCTATGCCTCGATCCCTACCATATGCTTTATCATGCCTCCCATATTGCCATGTCAAGCCTCTAACCCACCTTGTCCTAGCAAACCGTTATTTGGCTATGTTACCGCTTTGCTCAGCCCCTCTTATAGCATTGCTAGTTGCAGGTGAAGATTGGAGTTTGTTCCTTGTTGGAACATGTTTATTGTTGGGATATCACTATTATATCTTGTTTACTTTAATGCACCTATATACTTGGTAAAGGGTGGAAGGCTCGGCCTCATGCCTGGTGTTTTGTTCCACTCTTGCCGCCCTAGTTTCCGTCATACCAGTGTTATGTTCCTTGATTTTGCGTTCCTTACGCGGTTGGGTTATAATGGGAACCCCTTGACAGTTTGCCTTGAATAAAACTCCTCCAGCAAGGCCCAACCTTGGTTTTACCATTTGCCATCCTAAGCCTTTGTCCCTTGGGTTCCGTGGTCTCAAGGGTCATCTTTATTTTAAACCCCCCGGGCCAGTGCTCCTCTGAGTGTTGGTCCACCTTGTCAGCCGCTGGTGGCCACCAGGGGCAACTCTGGGCTGGCCTACCGGAAGTTTGGACAATCCGGTGTGCCCTGAGAACGAGATATGTGCAGCTCCTATCGGATTTGTCGGCACATTCGGGTGCTTTGCTGGTCTTGTTTTACCATTGTCGAATGTCTTGTAACCGGGATTCCGAGTCTGATCGGGTCTTCCTGGGAGAAGGAATATCCTTCGTTGACCATGAGAGCTTGTGATGGGCTAAGTTGGGACACCCCTGCAGGGTTTTGAACTTTTGAAAGCCGTGCCCGCGGTTATGGGCAGAATGGGAATTTGTTAATGTCCTGTTGTAGAGAACTTGACACTTAACTTAATTAAAAATGGATCAATAGCGTGTGTAGCCGTGAATGGTCTCCTTCCGGCGGAGTCCGGGAAGAGAACACGGTCTCGTGTTATGCTTGAATGCAAGTAGTTTTAGGATCACTTCTTGATCATAGATTCTCGAACGTGCTTTGCCTTCTCTTCTCGCTCTCATTTGCGTAAGTTAGGCACCATATATGCTAGTGCTTGCTGCAGCTCCACCTCAGATACCTTTTACCCACCCATAAGCTTAAATAGTCTTGATCGCGAGGGTGTGAGATTGCTGAGTCCCCGTGACTCATAGATTACTTCCAAAACCAGATGCAGGTGCCGATGATACCATTCCAGGAGATGCGACTGAACTCAAGTGGGAGTTCGATGAGGACTCAGAACATTACTGAACCTCAAAGTCTTCATCACACAAGAAGAGCTCATCTGGCAAGGCACGTGCGTTTGTTGGCAAGGAGATGGATTCAGAGGAGTCCGCATCTGAGGAGGCAGAGGTGGAGTCTGAGGAGGAGTCTGATTCTGGCATTGCGAGTCTGGCTACAGCATACGTCGCCAAGTCCATCTTCAACACTGAAGACAATGACTGCATCACCGACACTGACGCAAATGACAAGAACGACTCCACTCCTACCTACTGCGTCATGGCACGCGGTGCCATGGTAAACACACGCACTACTCGCTATCAAACATCTAGTGACGATGACTCTGACTGTGATTCAAAACCCAGCTACAAAACACTTGCTAAAATTGCAACTGAACAACAGAAAGCTATGGAACATATTCAAAAACTGTTAGACAGAAGCGATGATCTGTTGGGTGCTGAAATGACTCGATCTGAATCCTTAATTGAAGACATAAAAAACCTTCACGTTAAGTATCAGGAACTTGAAGATTGTCTTGATACTCTCTCAACAACTCATGAAAAGCTTTCCTATGATTATCTTCAAAGGAAGCAAGAAATTGAGAGCGGCTCATGAAGATCTTCAAAAGGAAAACGAGTCACTTCGCGCCGAACAGATCAGTCCCGCTCAGGAAGGATTTGAACCACCATGTCTTAAATGCATTGAGCGTGATAATGCTACTTCTGTTGCTGAATGTTCCACTGCTACTGCTGTTGCAATATCTTCAACTGTTGATGTGGTAACTAACCCCTCTGCTGAGGATACCACTGCTATTGCTGATGAGAATGCTAGGTTGAAGACATTGCTTGAAACAGGGATGTACAAAAGTCTTAAAGGACATCAGACATTATGTGATGTCCTCAAGAAGCAGATTCTGAACCGAAACCCTAGGAAAGAGGGTGTTGGGTTCGTGAGGAAAATAAATGCAGATGGCTCTTACTGGAAACCTGAGCAGTACCCCAAAACCACATGGGTTGCTGCAAAGGAACTTTTAGCAGATCCATCCAATTTATCTGGCTTCACTTGTGCTAACCCCATTATCATTGATGAATCCTTTGATGCAAACTATAAACTGTTTAAGAATCAGAATGGTGAAGTGTTTGCCAGGTACATTGGTACTAACTGCAGGAATGGACCACCTATGAAGAAGATCTGGGTTCCGAAAAAGTGTCTGGAAAATCTTCCTGTGAATGTCTTCATGACACCTCATTTGAAGAAGACAAACCTCAGACCAAAGGCTTCATATGGTCCAAAGGCTTCATACAAACAGAGGACTCACCTGAGTCACACTAACGCAAATGTTTTGCAGGGAAACCATACTCAGGCATATGAATATGAGAGTGGTTCATCGAACCGTCATGTTCATATGACCAAAAATTATTCTGCTTATTCCTATGAGTATTATTGTCCACCTGGTAGACTATTTGCTAAGGCTTCAAAGCCAAAATTCTCAGATGCTGCACTTAGACTTATTGCTTCTAAGCCACCCTTGAAGATGTGGGTGGTTAAGAAAGCTTAACTCTCTTTTGCAGGGAAAGGTCTCCAGCAGAAAAACAAAATCTTCTGACGCTATTGCTGGGGACCTTAAAAATCTTGTAGGGCGCAAGATAAAATGCCCGAATGGCATCATTATGTACCTCGTTCCTGAATCGCATGCTACTCTCCCTATTAGTCCTAATCTGGATCTAAGTTTTCATAACCCACTGGTTCGTCAAATGTTTTTGCTTCACAATTCCCTTCGTGAAGCCTATCCCCCTAACTGCACTGTAGGGTACGACACCAGCGACTTCAAAGTCTTCAGAATGGATTATTGACAGTGGGTATACAAATCACATGACTGGCAAAAGAAGCCTTCTTATGGACTCAACCTTACGTCCATCCGACAAGAGCCACATCACATTTGCTGACACTGGTAAAAGTAAGGTATTGGGTCTAGGTAGAGTTGCAATCTCAAAGGATCAACACATGGATAAAGTCATGCTTGTTGAATCCCTTGGCTTCAACTTAATGTCTGTCTCAATGCTTTGCGATTTGAACATGATCGTAATGTTTGGAAAATATCGTTGCCTAGTACTAATGGAATCTGACAAGTCTCTAGTGTTTGAAGGGTACCAAAAGGATGATTTGTATGTGGTAGATTTCTCAGCAGGGCCACAACTTGCAGTATGTCTTCTTGCAAAAGCTTCAGAATGCTGGCTTTGGCATCGGAGGCTTGGACATGCTGGCATGAGGAACCTCCACACCCTTGCGAAGAAGAAGCATGTCATAGGCATTGAGGGCGTCAAGTTCAAGAAAGATCACTTATGCGGTGCCTGTGAAGCAGGGAAGATGACAAGGGCAAAACATCCTTCGAAGACAATCATGACTACTACTCAACCCTTCGAACTGCTCCACATGGATCTTTTCGGTCCCACTCACTACTCAACCTTTGCTACTACTGCTTGCCTCTATGGCTTCGTCATTGTTGATGATTACTCTAGATATACTTGGGTGCACATAATCCTTTACAAGACTGAAGTGCAGGATGTCTTCAGACGCTTCGCCAATCGAGCTATGAACAATTTTGGCGCCAAGATAAAGCACATCAGAAGTGACAATGGCACTGAATTCAAGAACACTGGCCTTGATACATATCTTGATATCTTGGGCATCACACATGAATTCTCAGCTCCGTACACGCCACAACAGAATGGCGTCGTCGAACGCAAGAACAGAACACTCATTGAGATGGCCAGAACGATGCTAGATGAATACAAGACTCCAAGAAAATTCTGGACTGAAGCCATTGACACTGCATGTCATACAATCAATCGTGTTTATCTTCACAAGCTTCTGAACAAGACATCTTATGAACTCCTAACTGGCAAGAAGCCAAATGTCAGTTACTTCAGAGTATTTGGCTCAAGGTGCTGGATCTAGGACCCACATCACACTTCAAAATTTGCACCTAAAGCACATGAGGGCTTTATGCTTGGATATGGAAACGACTCGCACTCCTACAGAGTCTTTAATCTCTTTCATTACAAAGTGGTTGAAACAGTGGATGTGCGGTTCGATGAGACAAATGGTTCACAAAGAGAGCAACTGCCAAATGTGCTAGATGAAGTTCCAGCTAGTGAATCAATCAAGCTTATGGGAACTGGAGAGATTATACCTTCTGAAGCTCATCCTGAAGAAGAACTTATCATCTCAGCACCTAATCAACATGAAGACAATGCTCAGCCTGACGACATTCCTCCCAACAACAACGCAGATCAGCAAGAGCAAAGTCTTCGCCCTATACATCCCCGTGTTGCCAATGAAGTGCAGATTGACAGAATAATTGACAGCATCAATGCACCTGGTCCACTCACTCGTTCAAGGGCAACTCAGCTAGCAAATTTCTGTGGGCACTTCGCATTCGTATCAATATCAGAACCCAAGAAAGTTGAAGAAGCCTTCATGGAACCTGAATGGATTCAAGCTATGCAAGAAGAGCTTCAACAGTTTGAACTGAATAATGTATGGGAACTGGTCAAGCGTCCTGATCCACGGAAGCACAACATAATAGGCACCAAATGGATATACCGCAACAAGCAAGATGAGCATGGTCAAGTTGTCAGAAATAAAGCTCGTCTCATTGCTCAAGGATATACTCAAGTGGAGGGCATTGACTTTGATGAAACATTTGCTCCTGTGGCTAGGCTTGAAGCCATACGCATACTGCTGGCCTATGCAAATCATCATAACATACTTCTATATCAAATGGATGTGAAAAGTGCCTTTCTCAATGGCAAGATTGAAGAAGAAGTGTATGTTGCACAACCGCCTGGCTTTGAAAATCCAAAACATCCTGACATGGTATACAAGCTCAACAAGGCACTGTATGGCCTCAAACAAGCTCCCAGGGCCTGGTCTGACACACTCAAATACTTCCTGAAGAGCAAAGGCTTCATACCTGGTTCCCTGGATCCCACTCTTTTCACGAAGACATATGATGGTGAACTGTTTGTGTGCCAAATATATGTGGATGACATTATCTTCGGCTGCACCAATCAGAAGTACAGTGAAGAGTTTGGATATATGATGCAAGAGCAATATCAGATGTCCATGATGGGGGAGCTGAAGTTCTTCCTTGGTCTTCAAATACGACAACAGCGCAATGGCATCTTCATATCTCAAGAGAAGTATCTCAAAGATTGCCTGAAGAAGTTCGGTATGCAAGACTGCAAAGGCTTCACAACACCAATGCCAGCCAAACACCATCTAGGTCCCGACGACAATGGTAAAGAGTTCGATCAAAAAGTATACCGCTCCATGATTGGGTCTTTGCTTTATTTATGTGCATCTAGGCCAGATATTATGCTTAGTGTTTGCATGTGTGCTCGATTTCAAGCGGCACCAAAGGAGTCGCATCACTTAGCTATGAAGCGAATTCTTTGATATTTGGCTCACACACCAACTCTAGGATTATGGTATCCCAAGGGCTCGGAGTTTGATTTGGTTGGATTTTCGGATGCTGATTATGCTGGTGACAAAGTTGATCGCAAGTCTACATCAGGCACATGTCACTTTCTGGGACGATCACTTGTATGTTGGTCTTCAAAGAAGCAGAACTGTGTATCTCTCTCCACTGCTGAATCTGAATACATTGCTGCTGGATCTTGCTGCGCTCAGCTTCTGTGGATGATGCAAACACTCAAGGACTATGGCATTCATCTGAAGCAAGTGCCACTTTACTGCGACAACGAAAGCGCCATCAAGATTGCCAACAACCCAGTTCAGCACTCGAAGACAAAGCACATTGAAATTCATCATCACTTTCTCAGAGATCATGTTGTGAAGGAAGACATTGATATCATACACGTCAACACTGAAGAGCAATTGGCAGATATCTTCACCAAGCCCTTGGATCAGAAGAGATTTTGCAAGTTACGGTGTGAGCTAAATATCTTGGAATCCTCAAATGTCATGTGATCAGGCACACATCCTAACACTTATGCATATTGATGACTTAGATGTGCAACACACAAAGTAGAGTATATCTTCAATCAATGAAGACATACATTCTAAGTGTGAATACATCAATGTGGAATTTGACTTCGGAGCGCCACGATAATTGTGCGCCCTGTCTGGGTCTAATACTTCCTATATGGTGGGTAACGCCACCACCAAACGTTCTATTTTGAAGTGTTTCACTCATGGCGTTACCTTGCAATATCTTCACATTTGGTTGTCTTCACATTTGGTTTGGCTTCGAACATGTCTTCATGATTATCTTCACTACGTTGATTGTATAGATATATATATATATATGCTAGTGTTCTGTCCTCTACAGCATTCACTTATAGCTATGTCTTCGTGTTGAATCTTTTGAACTAAGTGAATGTGATCGGACCCCAAACTTCTCTGTGCTTTCTATCTCAAACTCTATCTCTCTAAGTCATATGCATTCTATTGAAACTGTCGAATGTCTTCACTGCGTCCTTGTCAGCAGAAGATAAAGAGACAACCATAAAGTCCGTTTTCAATGCTCATTCCTCCACATAAAATCCGGAGAAGTAGGAACGACCGCCCGACAATCCAGGCGTGCGTGGGATGTGGAACTGCCCCCAAAATACCGCATGATGGCCACGTACTACTCAAATGCGAATCGCCAGGGGCACCTGAGTAATAGTGCAGTGCCGCCCCTGCGCCTATAAGTTCACACTTACCGCGGTCATTATCTCCTTCTTCCACCCTCGCACGAACCCTAGCGCCACCGCTAGCTCTCGACAACGCCGGCGATGAAGCGCTTCGCTGCCGCAACCTCTCCGACGCCGTCTTCACGCCGACTGCGGACATCGTCCTCTCCGCCATCACCGTAGGTGTCTTCCGTCGCCAAGTTAGGGCACGGAGGACTGAACTGCTCGGCATCATCTCCCACTTCAGTCTAGCAGTTCCAAGTGTGGTAAATAAAACTTCTTTTTACAGCCTCTTTTGATCTCATGGTTTTGTCACTTTCTACCATAAGAAGTTTCTCTTCACATAAGATAGATCTCTCAATCTGCATCTCATAACATGCCTAGTATATTCACTTGTGCTTCATGAAGTAGTTAGATTCCTCACTTGTACTGATCTGTGGGTTCGTACAAATCTGGAACCAACTTCTTATCTATGAGTGAATGTCTTCGCACGATGAGGTCAATGTCTTCTAAACTGATTAATCTTCAAAAACTTATGAGAATGCATATGACCTCTTCCCCTTCCCTCGCACCTAAATGCTGTCACAGGTACATGTCCGTGGGAGAATCCTTCGGTTCTCATAGTCTGCATTCATTTGCAGAATTCCTACAGCATCACATAAACTCACCTGAAGCCAGTTCCTGTTGGTCCAGCAAAAGAAAGCCTTTGAAGCCTTTGAATGCTTTGAAGCCTTTCAAGTTAAAGTTTATGGCTTCAGAAGCAGCAGCAAGGAAGGGGGGCAGACAGAGACGTGAAGGAACTTCCAAAGATCTGCCTGAAGACCTGGCAGAAATGTATAAAACAGATCCTGAAGAGAACTATGGGCAGCGCAAGACTCGAATCCAATGGATTCGACGCTATTGGGCAGAACAATGGTTCAAATACCGCTTCATCACCGAGGAGTATGCTGAGAAAAGTGCCATCAGGAGACCATGGGGGAACATCCGTTTCAAGAATCTCTTACCCAAGACCAGAGATGAAGCCATTGCTCAAGGCTTCTACCCATGCATGGTCCGAGGACCACAGCCTGATGATGCGCATCCGTCGTCACTCCTCTGGTGTCGTGATGACAATCTGTTCAAGCGCAACTACCAGTTTGCCCAACAATCAGCGAAGCTGAACAAGAAGAAATTTGGGTTAGACTTCAACCCTGGTCCCTCCGCACCAAGGGCAGATGGCACACGCTACGCAGAACCCAATATCATCGGTCCGTATGCCAATCTTGAGGGCCTCATCACCCGCATCTTAGTCCAAGGGACTGCCGTGAATGACCCTCCAGCTGACTCTGAGTCTGATGAAGCTCCTGCTGTGCCGAAGCCAAAGCAGTCAAAGAAGCCAAAAGCTTCAAAGCCAGCCCCTGCCTCAAAAATCTCAAGGGCGAAGCCATTGAAAACTGCACCTCCTGAAGTCAGTGTGCAGTCTGAAGACGTATCCCGCGTCTCCAAGCCCCAGAAAGAAAAGGAGCCCCAGCAAAAAACCGGCAAAGAGCTCACTGCTGCTGCCATTCTGCGCAGCGAAGCCATTGATCTATCTAGCGATGAAGATCTTGGAGATGACGCTCTAGAGCAGCTTATCAAAAGCAAAGAAGAAGCTGAAATCTTCAACAATTTGCCTCTCTTTGATGTCGCCATCATCCACAACTTCATCGACGAATGGTTTGCCTCCCCATACATAAGCTTCGAAGATCTGCAGCTGCCTGTCGGCCTCAGCGTCGCCTTCCAAGGCGCAATTGCTTCAGAACTGGCCATTGCTCAGCGCATTGTTGAGCTGAAGCAGAAAATTGATCATGAAAAGGCTCAGTTCAAGAAGCACATGGCCAGGCTCAGCGTGCAGGAAGTGAAGAGCTTCAAAACCATGTTGCATGAGCTCAAGGAAAATTTCCTGAAGAAGCGTGCTGAAGCTTAGGGCTCGCGTGAGCGGATGAAGTCTCTGGCAGAACGATGTGTGCAGGCCTACAATGAGGCCGAGAAGCGCAAGGCACTTGGGCGTCCTGGCATCGACCCCAAGATGGCCGCGAAGAAGAAGAAGCAGCCTGCTGTGAATGAACCAGAGGCACCAAGACAAGAAGCTATTCCGATTGTCTTCCCAACCACCACGACTGGCTCGAAGCCAAAGAGCCGGTCAACCGCTTCAGAGCTTAAGAAGACATGGAATGCAGAGGCTGAAGCCAGAAAAAGAAAAAGCTCTGAAGCCTCTCCTACTGCCCTCAGTAAGAAGAAGAGAAAGATCAAGAAATCTCGGGCTGCTCCCACAGAGCCCTTGATGGTTGAACCCCTCTCTGTTATTCACCCCAACGCAGAACGTCAGCTGACAGTTCATGAGCCTGCTCCCACAGAGGCTCCTGAAGCTGAAGACATTCCAGCAGCCGACCCCATCGCTGCTGAAGACATTGGTCACCAGGACAATGTACAAGATGGTGCAGCCCTTCCTCAGCTTGGAACAAGCAAACTCATCAGCATTGGTCGTCCTCTGACGCCAATGGCACAAGATGAGTCATGGGCGGATCGCCCTCAGGAGGAAGAAGACTTTGAGGCCCAGCCCACTCCAACCCCACATGCGTCATCTACGTCCCGTAGGCTTCGCAAAGGTCCAAGGCCTCAAGTCCATACTGAAGAAATTCCGGCTGCATCAACCGAAGACAATGAAGAAGCACCACCAGAACCCACTCCCCCGCTACATCAAGATGCAGTTCTCCAGGAGAACGTGCCTGAGGTTGTCCCTCCAACTACACAAGCGGAGGATGAAAATGTTGAGGCTGCCACCAGAAACACTGAAGCCAATGTGGAGCCCGCCCCACCAAATGCTTAAGCAGACAGCGAAGCTACTGAGCCAGACACTTCTGTTCCTGAGTCTGCTGCAGGTCCTCAATTTGATTACCATGTTGAGCACAGGCCTCATGTTCAGAAGCCAGTCCCAAGGCTGCCAAGGTTCCCAGGTCCTGCATCAGCACCTGGCTCCTTTGATATTAATAGCTTCAAGGCAGACAATACATTTTTCAACAGCTCCAAGAACCCCTATTCAAGGGAAAGGATTGTATGAGATAGGTTCTGGAGCTATCCTCAGCGCAGCTACTACTCAAGCATCCTATACAACCAAGGTCGCATCTTCCCGCACAAGCGCCTTGAGGTTGAAGCCATTGCTGGTCTGCCATGTCTTGAGGAAGCCTTGGATTGCTTCAAGCAAGTGGGTCTGCTGCCGTTTGTCATTGATGAAGAGCACTGGAATGAAGAGCTTCTGCTTCAGTTCTATGCCACCCTCCATATAAAAGGATACAACAGAGATCCGAAGACTTGGGTCCTGGAGTGGATGACCAACAATGTCCATCATGAAGCCAATGCATTTGATATCATTGAGCTCACCGGCCTGCCCACTCCTGGCGAATTCTTCGAGGAAGGCTGTCAACTACATTCTGAAGCTATTGAGAGCATATTCCAGAGGCCTGAACTAAATATGAGTCAGATGCTCTCAATGATGAAGCCATTGCCTCAGGATGCACCCTATCCAACTGTGTTCTTCGTTGAAGACCTTGAGTACCTGCCCAGGACCATATATCACATCATCCGGTGGACTCTCTGGCCCATTAAGGGACACTCTCCACATGCCAAGATTGAGGGTGCAATGAAGACTCTCATATTCTATATCCTGCATGGCAAATGCTTCAACGCACAGGATCTCTTCATACGCCAACTTGCAACGTCAGGCTCAGAATTATTTGGTTTGAAGTTCTATGCTCCTTGGGTGATGAGGCTGATCAAAATGCACTCTGCGATCTTGTATCAGCCCTCAGCCTGAAACCATCGGATCTTCTTGCCAGATGTGGATACCTCTGCTGAAGCCATATATCCTGAACCTGCCAAGCAACCTTTAAATCTTCAGAATGCAGAACACCAGAGCTTCACGCAGAACGTTGAAGGTGTTGAAGCCATATCCGGGGTGTATTCGCTGGCTGGCACTACACGTGCGCCACACCCAGCATCTACTGAAGCCACAGACAGCACAAATGCTCAAAGACCCAAGAAGCGCGCTCGTGCCCTCACTGACCGAGAGCTTCTTGTGGCCCTTCACCAGAAACAAGATAGGCATCACGACTGGCTAAAGCGTTAGATGAAAAGCCTCTTGGTGGATGTCAATCGTCTTCGAAACCTTGCCACCAAGAATGCCTTCGTTACACATGAAACCTGCCGTCGAACATGGAAAGGGCTCTCAATGATATGTACTGAAGCTGAACTTGAAGAGGATGGCTTCACTGAGCGCTTCAAGTTTGACACCACACCCCCAGAAGGGCTGTGATGCGCAACACACCATCACTTGAAGACTCTAAGTTTTCTTCATCTGCTGCCACAGTTACTGCAAGGATCATTGATGAAGACGACGATGCTACATCACCGCCACCTGCTTCAGCACCTCCAAGCTCGTCTGCACCGCCAAACACCTCCAACGACCCTGCTGCTCCTGGAAACGAGTAGATACCCTATGTCTTCAAACCTTTTTAGTCCTTGCTGACAAAAGGGGGAGAAGCATATGGGTTGATAGTCTTCAAGCGGGTCCATATGGGCGGGTGCTATATTTTTGCTACATTTTGCTTCGTGCCATTTTGCTTCGTGCTTACAACTCTCGTTTTTGCTTCATTTGGTTCTTTGAGTTGTAACACTAAGACTCGATGGTCGTCTGCTACTTGTTTGCCACCCTGTGTTGCGAAGATAAATTCCGCATGTGCGACGATAAATTCCGCACTTATCTCATTCTGCAGACGTCCATTTTCCATTATGCATGTCATTATCTTCATATACTTTCACATGCATAGTGGATTGTCATCATAAGCTGAAGTGGATCTCCACAAGTACAACCTGCCATGTGCATTTGCATTCCAAAAGCAAATTAACTTATATGCACATCTTCAGGGGGAGCCCTTGCAACTTATGAATACAATTCCTTTACAATTTCACAGACTATATTCCCCGTTGAAAACTTCAACTAGTTTGTCATCAATCACCAAAAAGGGGGAGATTGTAAGTGCATCTAGTGCCACCCCTAGTTGGTTTTGGAGTATTGACGACAAACCTAGTTGAGGGACTAATGTGTTTGTGAGAATTGCAGGAAAATACAGGTAGAAGTCCCTCATTGATTCGGTTTTACTACCAGAGATGACCCCTAAAAATGTATGAAGACATTGAAGCCAAAGGTGCTATATGAAGATATTCACTTAGAAGACTATGACAAAAGAAGACACGTTATGAAGCCTATGGAGCTCGAAGACTTAGATCTTTCGTAGTTCGTCTTTCTTTTGTGTTGAGTCATAGGAACCACCATACTATTAAGTGGGGTCCAGGAGAACCAGTCAGAATGACTGAAGTGATGCCTAAATCAAAAACCTATGTCTTCGAGTGAAGACAATGAGAGCGAATCTTGTCCAGAGCCGGACAAGTCAGCTTTGCTTGTAGCCCAAGTAAAGTTGCCATGAGAGTTCGAAATCTGACCGTTGAGACACGTGTCAGTTCCTTAGTAACCCAGGGTCATTTCGGACAAATCAGGTCGGGTTGCCAAGTGGCTATAAATAGCCCACCCCCACAACCATAAACGGCTGGCTGCTCAGATTTCAGTGCACGGCTTTTGTCGTTTGAGAGCAACCCACCTCGAAGCCTTTGAGAGAAAATTCCTAGTGAGGAGAAAAGCCCTAACCACCCAGAGCCAGAGTAAATTGGGCATCACTTAAGTCTTCTTGTCTGTGTGATCTGAAGACTTATTACACTTGAGGACTGTGAATCCTCCAGACGGTTAGGCGTCGCGTTCAGAGCATCCAAGAGACATTGTGGATTGCCAGTGAACGAAGTTTGTGAAGGTTTGGGAGTCTACCTTGAAGACTTACCAGAGTGATTGGGCGAGGACTAAGTGACCTTAGCTCAAGGAGAATACAGTGAGGACTTGGTGTCCTGGACTGTGTGTTCAGGACTGGGTGTCCGGGACTGTGTGTCCTAAGGTTTAAATACCTAGCCGCTCCAACCAGACGTACAGTTGTCACAGCAACTGGAACTGGTCCAACATATCATTGTCTTCAACGAGTCACTGGTTTCATCTTCACTTCCTTTTCTTACTGTTACACATTGTGAAACCATTGCATGCTTGCTTTATCTTTTGTCTTCACAACGTGAATGTATGATCTGTTTGGCTTCATAACTTCTTCCTACCTGATCCTTATTACACTGCAGTTGTTTGTCATTGTGCTTTCACTCTATTGAATACATGACCATGGCTGGCCTAGTGTAATCTAACTTCCGCTGCATAGTAATAGGCATAATCTTCGTTGTTTGTCTTCATAACTCTCACGTTTTGAAGACTTTCATAAAAATCGCCTATTCACCCCCCCTCTAGTCGATATAACGCACTTTCACTTCTGAGCTTCTCGAATCTTTCCTAACAATGTAGAATGAACCTCCATTGTTGCAACAAAACCTCTAGGAACAATCTCCAAACATAGTTCCCTGAGATTCTCTGCTAACTCCTTCGGCAATCCCGTGCTCTCTAGGGTATTAGCATAACTCCTCCGGCTCAAAGCGTCTGCTACGACATTGGCCTTTCCTGGATGATAGTGAAGCTTCATATCATAATCCTTTATGAGCTCCAACCATCTCCTCTGCCTAAGGTTCAGTTCCTTCTAGGTGAAAATGTACTTCAAACTCTTATGATCCGTGTACACATCACAATGGTTTCCAATAAGGTAGTGCCTCCAAGTCTTCAACGCATGCACTATGGCTGCAGGCTCCAAATCATGTGTGGCATAATTCAATTCGTGCAGTTTTAGTTGTCGTGAGGCATACGAAACAGCTCTTCCGTCCTACATGAGCACACTTCCAAGTCCTAAGCGAGAAGCGTCGCAATACACTTGGAAATCCTTATGTATATCTGGCATGTCAGCACTGGGGCTGTAGTCAAACGTTTCTTCAACTCCTGGAAACTTGCCTCACAATCTTTCGTCCATTTAAACTTGGTATCCTTCTTCAATAATTCTATCATTGGCTTCGCAATCTTGGAAAAATTCTCAATGAATCTCCGATAGTATCCTGCGAGTCCAAGAAAACTGCGGATCTCGCTAACTAAAGTGGGTGCCAACCATTCAGTGACTGACTGAACCTTGGTGGGGTCTACTGCTATACCTTCTCCTGATATAACATGTCCAAGGAATCCGACTTCCTTCAACCAAAACTCGCATTTGCTGAACTTGGCATACAACTAATGTTCCCTGAGTTTCTCGAGAACTAAACGCAAATGCTCCTTGTGTTTCTCTTCATTCTTCGAATATACCATTATATCATCAATGAACACCACTACAAACTTATCCAAATATTCCATGAACACCTTGTTCATCATGCTCATGAAATAGGCAGGGGCGTTAGTCAGTCCAAACGACATGACCGTATATTCGTATAACTCGTACCGTGTGGTGAATGATGTCTTTGGTATATCCTTCTCTCGTATCTTCAACTGATGGTATCCTGATCGCAGATCAATCTTCGAAAACACCTTAGCTCCTTGCAGCTGGTCAAACAGATCATTGATCATCGGCAATGGGTACTTGTTCTTAATCGTCACTTCATTCAAGGCCCGATAATCAACAACCATTCTTAGGGACTTATCCTTCTTCTCAACCAAAAGCACTGGGGCTCCCCATGGTGATGAACTCCGCCGAATGTAACCTTTCTCCAATAACTCCTTGATTTGTTTCTTAATCTCCTCCAGATCATTCACGGGCATCCGATAGGGTCTCTTGGATATTGGCCCTGTGCCTGGCAATAGCTCAATCAAAAACTCAATGTCTCGATCCGGTGGCATGCCTCGTAACTCCTCTGGGAAAACATCTGGGTAATCCTTTACTACAGGCACTTCTTCCTGAACAACTCCCGTGAGGGTATTTACTTGGCTCCTTCTAGGCACATGCCTAGATACATACTTGATCCTTTTTCCCTCCGGGGTGGTGAGACAAATTGACTTACTAACACAGTTAATGCTTCCTCCATACTTTGACATCCAGTCCATGCCTAATATCACACCCAATCCTTGTGACTCCAAGATAATTAGGTCGGACGGAAAAACATGGTTGCCAATGGTTAAGGGTATCTGGTCGCACCATCAACTAGCCATATATTCTGCTCCAGGTGAGCTTACTAGCAAAGGGGTCCTAAGGGTTTGGGTCGGTAGTTTAAACTTATCCACGAATTCCCTTGATATGTATGAATGCGATGCACCAGTATCAAAAAGAACAAGAGTGGTGAATGACTTAACCAAAAACTTAACTATAACCTCGTCTGGCTGCTCTTCAACCTCCTCCACGTTAACATGGTTCACTTGTCCTTTGTTGAATGGATTGGGCTTCTTCCCAGCGCTCCCATTTCCGTTTCCATTCTTCCCTTCAGGGCACTCCGTGGAATAGTGTCCAGTCTTCCCGCACTTGAAACAAGTAACGTGGCTTAGGTCTCTCTTGGTGGGTGTGGCTGGATTGGGGCGGTTCTGATTATTGCTTGCTCCATTCCCATTCCCATCCTTGGGCCAGTATGATTATGGTTACTTCCTCCATTATGGAGGTGGCCTCCATGGTTATGAACAAGTCCTCCCGAGTTCGGGGTTAGGCGAGGCTTCTGCTGAGCTCCTGAGTTATACCTCCCTTGTCCATACTTCCTCTTACGGCTCTCAATCTGCTGCTGCTTCCTTTCAATCATAAGAGCCTTATCTACCAACTCATGGTAGTTGTTGAATGTTGCCACCATCAACTGCATGCTCATCTCATCATTTAGCCCTTCCATAAACTTCTCCTGCTTTGCAGCATCTGTGGCCACATCATTAGGGGCATAGTGAGATAACTTGCTAAACTCATCCGCGTACTGAGCCACAGTACGGTTCCCCTGGCGTAAGTTCCGAAACTCACGCTTCTTCATACTCATAGCTCCAGTTGATACATGGGCTGTACGGAAGGCTTGCTGAAACTGGTCCCATGTCACCGTGGCTATAGGGTAGGTGACAGTGTAATTCTCCCACCATGAGGCTGCTGGTCCATCCAACTGATGTGCGGCAAAACGCACCTTCTCAGCATCAGTACATCCTGAAGTGGTTAACTCCCTTCCAATCCTGCAGAGCCAATCATCTGCTACTTTGGGCTCGGTGCTACTGGAAAACACCGGCGGCTGCAACCTCAAAAAACAGGCTAAGTTGTCAACTGGTGGTGGTGGTGGTGGATTGTTGTTGTTGTTGTTGTTGTTGCCTTGGTTCTGAACTAACAACTGCATCAGGGTATTCTGTTGCTGGATCAACTGAGTGAGCTCCGGTGGGAAAGCAAATCCGGGGTCACGTCTCGGAGGCATCTGATGGGTTTACAGGGGAGAGATTAGAATAGAATGAGGTCTATTGAGAAAGCACTACCCGTATGCACAGGAGACAAACACAATCATTTCACTCAATCAATCAAGCAAGGGCATACAATCGATATAGAACTATCGCAAAAGTGCTCGGACTACTCTATTTACATGGTGGAATACTACTACTGATGTGGTGGTCTACTAAAAATATTCCTCAGTTGCATACTCCATGATATCTGCTCCAGCTTCGTCTTCAAAGTCATCATCGCTCAGGTCAGAGTCGGTGTCGTTGATGATGATGTAGTCCTCTGGGCGAATCTCCTTGGGTTCTTCGTCTTCTTCTACTAGTGTGGGGTCTCCCATGAATATTCCGATCTTCTTAATCAGGTCGTCATTCTTCTCCACTAGTACGACAATTTCCTCCTCATAATCTTCTATTGGAAATATGCCCTAGAGGCAATAATAAATTAGTCATTATTATATTACCTTGTTCATGATAATCGTTTATTATCCATGCTAGAATTGTATTGATAGGAAACTCAGATACATGTGTGGATACATAGACAACACCATGTCCCTAGTAAGCCTCTAGTTGACTAGCTCGTTGATCAATAGATGGTTATGGTTTCCTGGCCATGGACATTGGATGTCATTGATAACGGGATCACATCATTAGGACAATGATGTGATGGACAAAGACCCAATCCTAAGCCTAGCACAAGATCATGTAGTTCGTATGCTAAAGCTTTTCTAATGTCAAGTATCATTTCCTTAGACCATGAGATTGTGCAACTCCCGGATACCGTAGGAGTGCTTTGGGTGTGCCAAGCGTCACAACATAACTGGGTGGCTATAAAGGTACACTACAGGTATCTCCGAAAGTGTCTGTTGGGTTGGCACGAATCAAGACTGGGATTTGTCACTCTGTGTAAACGGAGAGGTATCTCTGGGCCCACTCGGTAGGACATCATCATAATGTGCACAATGTGATCAAGGAGTTGATCACGGGATGATGTGTTACGAAACGAGTAAAGAGACTTGCCGGTAACGAGATTGAACAAGGTATCGGGATACCGACGATCGAATCTTGGGCAAGTATCATACCGCTAGATAAAGGGAATTGTATACGGGATTGATTAAGTCCTTGACATCGTGGTTCATCCGATGAGATCATCGTGGAACATGTGGGAGCCAACATGGGTATCCAGATCCCGCTGTTGGTTATTGACCGGAGAGTCATCTCGGTCATGTCTGCATGTCTCCCGAACCCGTAGGGTCTACACACTTAAGGTTCGGTGACGCTAGGGTTATAGAGATATTAGTATGCGGTAACCCTAAAGTTGTTCGGAGTCCCGGATGAGATCCCAGACGTCACGAGGAGTTCCGGAATGGTCCGGAGGTAAATATTTATATATGGGAAGTCTTGTTTTGGTCGCCGGAAAAGTTTCACGCATTATCGGTATTGTACCGGGAGTGCCGAAAGGGGTCCGGGGGTCCACCAAGGGGGTCCACCTGCCCCGGGGGGCCACATGGGCTGTAGGGGTGTGCGCCTTGGCCTATATGGGCCAAGGGCACCAGCCCCAAGAGGCCCATGCGCCAAGAGATAAGGGAAAGGAAGAGTCCTAAAGGGGGAAGGCACCTCCTAGGTGCCTTGGGGAGGATGGACTCCTCCCTTGCCGCACCCTTCCTTGGAGGAAGGGCCAAGGCTGCGCCCCCCCCCCCCTCTCCCTTGGCCCTATATATAGTGGGGGGAAGGGAGGGCAGCAACACCTAAGCCCTGGCGCCTCCCTCTCCCTCCCATGACACATCTCCCTCCTCCCGCAGCGCTTGGCGAAGCCCTGTTGGAATCCCGCTACTTCCACCACCACGCCGTCGTGCTGCTGGATCTCCATCAACCTCTCCTCCCCCCTTGCTGGATCAAGAAGGAGGAGACGTCGCTGCTCCGTACGTGTGTTGAACGCGGAGGTGCCATCCGTTCGGCGCTAGGATCATCGGTGATTTGGATCACGACGAGTACGACTCCATCAACCTCGTTCTCTTGAACGCTTCCACGCGCGATCTACAAGGGTATGTAGATCCACTCCTCCCTCATTGCTAGATGACTCCATAGATTGATCTTGGTGACACGTAGGAAAATTTTGAATTATTGCTACGTTCCCCAACAGTGGCATCATGAGCTAGGTCTATGCGTAGTTTTTATGCACGAGTAGAACACAAAGTAGTTGTGGGCGTTGATTTTGTTCAATATGCTTACCGTTACTAGTCCAATCTTGATTCGGTGGCATTGTGGGATGAAGCGGCCTGGACCGACCTTACACGTACTCTTACGTGAGACTGGTTCCACCGACTAACATGTACTAGTTGCATAAGGTGGCTAGCGGGTGTCTGTCTCTCCCACTTTAGTCGGATCGGATTCGATGAAAAGGGTCCTTATGAAGGGTAAATAGCAATTGGCAATCACGTTGTGGTTTTGCGTAGGTAAGAAACGTTCTTGCTAGAAACCCATAGCAGCCACGTAAAACATGCAAACAACAATTAGAGGACGTCTAACTTGTTTTTGCAGGGTATGCTATGTGATGTGATATGGCCAAAAGGATGTGATGAATGATATATGTGATGTATGAGATTGATCATGTTCTTGTAATAGGAATCACGACTTGCATGTCGATGAGTATGACAACCGGCAGGAGCCATAGGAGTTGTCTTAATTTATTTATGACTTGCGTGTCAACATAAATGTCATGTAATTACTTTACTTTATTGCTAACCGTTAGCTGTAGTAGTAGAAGTAATAGTTGACGAGACAACTTCATGAAGACACGATGATAGAGATCATGATGATGGAGATCATGGTGTCATGCCGGTGACGATGATGATCATGGAGCCCCGAAGATGGAGATCAAGAGGAGCAAAGTGATGATGGCCATATCATGTCACTATTTGATTGCATGTGATGTTTATCATGTTTATGCATCTTGTTTACTTAGAACGACAGTAGTAAATAAGATGATCCCTCATAATAATTTCAAGAAAGTGTTCCCCCTAACTGTGCACCGTTGCGACAGTTCGTTGTTTCGAAGCACCACGTGATGATCGGGTGTTAGATTCTAACGTTCACATACAACGGGTGTAAGACAGATTTACACACGCGAAACACTTAGGTTGACTTGACGAGCCTAGCATGTACAGACATGGCCTCGGAACACAAGAGACCGAAAGGTCGAGCATGAGTCGTATGGTAGATACGATCAACATGAAGATGTTCACCAATGATGACTAGTCCATCTCACGTGATGATCGGACACGGCTTAGTTGACTCGGATCATGTAATCACTTAGATGACTAGAGGGATGTCTATCTGAGTGGGAGTTCATAAGATGAACTTAATTATCCTGAACATAGTCACAAGGTCTTCGCAAATTATGTCGTAGCTTGCGCTTCAGTTCTACTGTTTAGATATGTTCCTAGAGAAAAATTGGTTGAAAGTTGATAGTAGCAATTATGCAGACAGTAAAAGGCTTATGTCCTTAATGCACCGCTCAGTGTGCTGAACCTCGAACGTCGTCTGTGGATGTTGCGAACATCTGACATACGCATTTTGATAACTACGTGATAGTTCAGTTAAACGGTTTAGAGTTGAGGCACCGAAGACGTGTTAAAACGTTGCGAAACATATGAGATGTTTCGAGGGCTGAAATTGGGATTTCAGGCTCGTGCCCACATCAAGAGGTATAAGACCTCCGACGATTTTCTTAGCCTGCAAACTAAGGGAGAAAAGCTCAATTGTTGAACTTGTGCTCAGATTGTCTGAGTACAACAATCGCTTGAATCGAGTGGGAGTTGATCTTCCAGATGAAATAGTGATGGTTCTCCGAAGTCATTACCACCAAGCTGCTTGAGCTTCGTGATGAACTATAATATATCAGGGACATATATGATGATCCTTGAGATATTCGCGATGTTTGACACCAAAAAAGTAGAGATCAAGAAGGAGCATCAATTGTTGATGGTTGGTGAAACCACTAGTTTCAAGAAGGGCAAGGGCAAAAAGGGATGCTTCATGAAATGGCAAATCAGCCGCTGCTCTAGTGAAGAAATCCAAGGTTGAACCCAAACCCGAGACTAGGTGCTTCTGTAATAAAGGGAACAACCACTGGAGCAGAATTACCCTAGATACTTGGTAGATAAGAAGGCTGGCAAGGTCGATAGAAGTATATTGGATGTATTATGTTGATGTGTACTTTACTAGTACTCCTAGTAGCACCAGGGTATTAGATACCGGTTCGGTTGCTAAGTGTTAGTAACTCGAAATAAAAGCTATGGAATAAACGGAGACTAGCTAAAGGTGAGATGACGATATGTGTTGGAAGTATTTCCAAGGTTGATCAATATCGTACGCTCCCTCTACCATCGAGATTGGTGTTTGCGTTGAGCATAGACATGATTGGATTATGTCTATCGCAATACGGTTATTCATTTAAAGAGAATAATGGTTACTCTGTTTATTTGAATAATACCTTCAATGGTCTTACACCTGAAATGAATGGTTTATTGAATCTCGATTGTAGTGATACGCATGTTCATGCCAAAAGATAGTAATGATAGTACCACCTACTTGTGGCACTGCCACGTAAGTCATATCGGTATAAAACGCATGAAGAAGCTCCATGTTGATGGATCTTTGGGCTCACTTGTTTTGAAAGGTTTGAGACATGCGAACCATGTCTATTGGTATATATGCATGAAGAAACTCCATGCAAATGGACCATTTGGACTCACTTGATTTTGAATCACTTGAGACATGCAAATCATACCACATGGGCAAGATGACTGAAAGCCTCGTTTTCAGTAAAATGGAACTAGAAAGCAACTTGTTGGAAGTAATACATTTTGATGTGTGCAATCCAATGAGTGCTGAGGCATGTAGTGGATATCGTTATGTTCTTACTTCACAGATGATTTGAGTAGATGTTGAGTATATTTACCTGAGGAATCACGAGTCTGAATTATTGAAAGGTTCAAGTAATTTCAGGGTGAAGTTGAAAGATCGTCGTGACAAGAGGATAAAATATCTATGATATGATCATAGAGATGAATATCTGAATTACGAGTTTGGCACAAAATTAAGACATTGTGGAAATTGTTTCACAACTAATACAGCCTCGAACACCATAGTGTGATGGTGTGTCCGAACATCATAACTGCACCCTATTGGATATGATGCATACCATGATGTCTCTTATCGAATTACCACGATAGTTTATGGGTTAGGCATTAAAGACAACCACATTCACTTTAAATAGGGCACCACGTAATTCCGATGAGATGACACCGTATGAACTATGGTTTAGAGAAACCTAAGCTGTCATTTCTTAAAAGTTTGGGGCTGCGACGCTTATGTGAAAAAGTTTCAGGCTGATAAGCTCGAACCCAAAGCGGATAAATGCATCTTCATAGGACACCCAAAACAGTTGGGTATACCTCCTGTCTCAGATCCGAAAGCAATAAGGGATTGTTTCTAGAATCGGGTCCTTTCTCGAGGAAAAGTTTCTCTCGAAAGAATTGAGTGGGAGGATGGTGGAGACTTGATGAGGTTATTGAACCGTCTCTTCAACTAGTGTGTGGCAGGGCACAGGAGTTGTTCCTGTGGCACCCACACCAATTGAAGTGGAAGCTTATGATAGTGATCATGAAACTTTAGATCAAGTCACTACCAAACGTCGTGGGATGACAAGGATGCGTACTACTTCAAAGTGGTACGTAATCCTGTCTTGGAAGTCATGTTGCTAGACAACAATGAACCTACGAGCTATGGAGAAGCGATGGTGGGCCTGGATTCCAAAATGGCTCGAGGCCATATAATCCGAGAGAGGATCCATATATGAAAACAAAGTGTAGACTTTGGGAGAACTACTTGATGGTCGTAAGGCTGTTAGGTACATGTGGATTTTAAAAGGAAGACGTACAATGATGGTAGGTATCACCATTAAGAAAGCTCGACTTGTCGTTAAGATGTTTTCCAACAAGTTCAAGGAGTTGACTGCGATGACACTTTCTCACTCGTAGCGATGCTAAGAGTCTGTTGGAATTATATTAGCAATTACTACATTATTTTTGAAATCTTGCAGATAGGTTGCCAAAAACCATTGTTTCCTCGACGATTTTTGAGGAAAGGTTGTATGTGATACAACTGGAAGGTTTTGTTAATCCTGAAAGATGCTAATAAATATGCAAAGCTCCAGCAATCCTTCTAAGGACTGGAGTAAGCATCTCGGAGTTGGAATGTATGCTTTGATGAGATGATCAAAGATTTTGGGTGTATACAAAGTTTATGAGAAACTAGTATTTCCAAAGAAGAGAGTGGGAGCACTATAGAATTTCTGATGAATATATGTTGTTGACATATTGATTGATCGGAAATGACGTAGAATTTCTGGAAAGCATATAGGGTTATTTGGAAAGTGTTTTTCAATGGAAAGCCTGGATTAAGCTACTTGAACATTGAGCATCAAGATCTATAAGGATAAGATCAAAACGCTTAATGGTACTTTCAAATGAGCACATACCTTGACATGATCTTGAAGGTGTTCAAGATGGACCTGTCAAAGAAGGAGTTCTTGCCTGAGTTGTAAGGTATGAAGTTAAGGCTTAAAGCTCGACCACGGCAGAAGAAAGAGGAAGGACGAAGGTCATCCCCTATGCTTTTGTCATAGGCTCTATACGGTATGCCATGCTGAGTACCGCACCTGATGTGTGCCTTGCCACATATCTGGCAAGAGGGTACAAAGGTAATCTAGGAGTAGATCACCAGATAGCGGTCTAAATTATCCTTCGAGGAATAAGGATATGTTTCTCGGTTATGGAGGTGATAAAGAGTTCGACGTAAAGAGTTACGTCGATGCAAGCTTAACACCTATCTGAAGGAAATATGCCCTAGAGGAAATAATAAAGTTATTATTTATTTCCTTATATCATGATAAATGTTTATTATTCATGCTAGAATTGTATTAACCGGAAACATAATACATGTGTGAATACATAGACAAACTTAGTGTCACTAGTATGCCTCTACTTGACTAGCTCGATAATCAAAGATGGTTATGTTTCCTAACCATGAACAAAGTGTTGTTATTTGATTAACGAGGTCACATCATTAGTTGAATGATCTGATTGACATGACCCATTCCATTAGCTTAGCACCCGATCGTTTAGTATGTTGCTATTGCTTTCTTCATGACTTATACATGTTCCTATGACTATGAGATTATGCAACTCCCGTTTGCCGGAGGAACACTTCGTGTGCTACCAAACGTCACAACGTAACTGGGTGATTATAAAGGAGCTCTACAGGTGTCTCCAATGGTAGATGTTGGGTTGGCGTATTTCGAGAATAGGATTTGTCACTCCGATTGTCGGAGAGGTATCTCTGGGCCCTCTCGGTAATGCACATCACATAAGCCTTGCAAGCATTGAAACTAATGAGTTAGTTGCGGGATGATGTATTACGGAACGAGTAAAGAGACTTGCCGGTAACGAGATTGAACTAGGTATTGGATACCGACGATCGAATCTCGGGCAAGTAACATACCGATGACAAAGGGAACAACGTATGTTGTTATGCGGTCTGACCGATAAAGACCTTCGTTGAATATGTAGGAGCCAATATGGGCATCCAGGTCCCGCTATTGGTTATTGACCGGAGATGTGTCTCAGTCATGTCTACATTATTCTTGAACCGTAGGGTCCGCACGCTTAACGTTACGATGACAGTTATTATGAGTTTATGCATTTTGATGTACCGAAGTTAGTTCGGAGTCCCGGATGTGATCACGGACATGACGAGGAGTCTCGAAATGGTCGAGACATAAAGATTGATATATTGGAAGCCTATATTTGGACATCGGAAGTGTTCCGGGTGAAATCGGGATTTTACCGGAGTACCGGGAGGTTACCGGAACCCCCCGGGAGCCATATGGGCCTTAATGGGCTTTAGTGGAAAGGAGAAAGGGGCAGCCCAAGATGGCCGCGCGCCTCCCCCCTCCCCTAGTCCTATTAGGACTAGGAGAGGTGGCCGGCCCCCCTCTCTCTCTTTCCCCCTCGGGGAATCCTAGTCCAACTAGGATTGGGGGGGAGTCCTACTCCCGGTAGGAGTAGGACTCCTCCTGTGCCCTCCTCCTGGCCGGCGGCCCCCTCCCCCTTGGCTCCTTTATATACAGAGGCAGGGGGCACCTCTAGACACAAGTTGATCCACGTGATCGTTCCTTAGCCGTGTGCGGTGCCCCCTGCCACCATATTCCACCTCGGTCATATCGTTGTAGTGCTTAGGCAAAGCCCTGCGTCGGTAGAACATCAAGATCGTCACCACGCCATCGTGCTGACGGAACTCCTCCCCGACGCTTTGCTGGATCGGAGCCCGGGGATCGTCATCGAGCTGTACGTGTGCTAAGAACTCGGAGGTGCTGGAGTAACGGTGCTTGGATCGGTCGGATCGTGAAGACGTACGACTACTTCCTCTACGTTGTGTCAATGCTTCTGCAGTCGGTCTGCGTGGGTACGTAGACAACACTCTCCCCTCTCGTTGTTGTGCATCACCATGATCTTGCGTGTGCGTAGGAAATTTTTTGAAATTACTACGAAACCCAACAGTGGCATCCGAGCGTAGGTTTTATATGTTGATGTTATATGCACGAGTAGAACACAAGTGAGTTGTGGGCGATATAAGTCATACTACCTACCAGCATGTCATACTTTGGTTCGGTGGCATTGTTGGACGAGACGACCCGGACCAACATTACGCGTACGCTTACGCGAGACCGGTTCCCCCGACGTGCTTTGCACATAGGTGGCTTGCGGGCGACTGTCTCTCCAACTTTAGTTGAACCAAGTATGGCTACGCCCGGTCCTTGCGAAGGTTAAAACAGAGTCTATTTGACAAACTATCGTTGTGGTTTTGATGCGTAGGTGAGATTGGTTCTTGCTTAAGCCCGTAGCAGCCACGTAAAACTTGCAACAACAAAGTAGAGGACGTCTAACTTGTTTTTGCAGGGCATGTTGTGATGTGATATGATCAAGGCATGATGCTGAATTTTATTGTATGAGATGATCATGTTTTGTAACCGAGTTATCGGCAACCGGCAGGAGCCATATGGTTGTCGCTTTATTGTATGCAATGCAATCACGATGTAATGCTTTACTTTATCACTAAACGGTAGCGATAGTCGTGGAAGCACAAGCTTGGCGAGACGACAACGATGCTACGATGGAGATCAAGGTGTCACGCCGATGATGATGGTGATCACGATGGTGCTTCGGAGATGGAGATCACAAGCACAAGATGATGATGGCCATATCATATCACTTATATTGATTGCATGTGATGTTTATCTTTTTATGCATCTTATCTTGCTTTGATTGACGGTAGCATTATAAGATGATCTCTCACTAAATTATCAAGAAGTGTTCTCCCTGAGTATGCACCGTTGCCAAAGTTCGTCGTGCCCAGACACCACGTGATGATCGGGTGTGATAAGCTCTACGTCCATCTACAACGGGTGTAAGCCAGTTTTGCACACGCAGAATACTCAGGTTAAACTTGACGAGCCTAGCATATGCAGATATGGCCTCGGAACACGGAGACCGAAAGGTCGAGCTTGAATCATATAGTAGATATGATCAACATAAACGATGTTCACCATTGAAAACTACTCCATCTCACGTGATGATCGGTTATGGTTTAGTTGATTTGGATCACGTGATCACTTAGAGGATTAGAGGGATGTCTATCTAAGTGGGAGTTCTTAAGTAATTTGATTAATTGAACTTAAAATTATCATGAACTTAGTACCTGATAGTTTCTTGCTTGTTTATGTTGATTGTAGATAGATGGCTCGTGCTATTGTTCCGTTGAATTTTAATGCGTCCCTTGAGAAAGCAAAGTTGAAAGATGATGGTAGCAATTACACGGACTGGGTCCGTAACTTGAGGATTATCCTCATTGCTGCTCAGAAGAATTACGTCCTGGAAGCACCGCTGGGTGCCAGGCCTGCTGCTGGAGCAACACCAGATGTTATGAACGTCTGGTAGAGCAAAGCTGATGACTACTCGATAGTTCAGTGTGCCATGCCTTACGGCTTAGAATCGGGACTTCAACGACGTTTTGAACGTCATGGAGCATATGAGATGTTCTGGGAGTTGAAGTTAATATTTCAAGCAAATGCCTGGATTGAGGGATATGAAGTCTCCAATAAGTTCTATAGCTGCAAGATGGAGGAGAACAGTTCTGTCAGTGAGCATATACTCAAAATGTCTAGGTATAATAATCACTTGATTCAGATGGGAGTTAATCTTCCAGATGATTGCGTCATTGACAGAATTCTCCAATCACTGCCACCAAGCTACAAGAGCTTCGTGATGAACTATAATATGCAAGGGATGAATAAGACTATTCCCGAGCTCTTCGCGATGCTGAAAGCTGCGGAGGTAGAAATCAAGAAGGAGCATCAAGTGTTGATGGTCAACAAGACCACTAGTTTCAAGAAAAAGGGCAAAGGGAAGAAGAAAGGGAACTTCAAAAAGAACGGCAAGCAAGTTGCTACTCAAGAGAAGAAACCCAAACCTGGACCTAAGCCTGAAACTGAGTGCTTCTATTGCAAGCAGACTGGTCACTGGAAGCGGAATTGCCCCAAGTATTTGGCGGATAAGAAGGATGGCAAGGTGAACAAAGGTATATGTGATATACATGTTATTGATGTGTACCTTACTAGAGCTCGCAATAGCACCTGGGTATTTGATACTGGTTCTGTTGCTAATATTTGCAACTCGAAACAGGGACTACGGATTAAGCGAACACTGGCGAAGGACGAGGTGACGATGCGCGTGGGAAACGGTTCCAAAGTCGATGTGATCGCGGTCAGCACGCTACCTCTACATCTACCTTCGAGATTAATATTAGACCTAAATAATTGTTATTTGGTGCCAGCGTTGAGCATGAACATTATATCTGGATCTTGTTTGATGCGAGACGGTTATTCATTTAAGTCAGAGAATAATGGTTGTTCCATTTATATGAGTAATATCTTTTATGGTCATGCACCTTTGAGGAGTGGTCTATTTTTGATGAATCTCGATAGTAGTAACACACATATTCATAATGTTGAAACCAAAAGATGCAGAGTTGATAATGACAGTGCAACTTATTTGTGGCACTGCCGTTTAGGTCATATCGGTATAAAGCGCATGAAGAAACTCCATACTGATGGACTTTTGGAACCACTTGATTATGAATCACTTGGTACTTGCGAACCGTGCCTCATGGGCAAGATGACTAAAACACCGTTCTCCGATACTATGGAGAGAGCAACAGATTTGTTGGAGATCATACATACAGATGTATGTGGTCCGATGAATATTGAGGCTCGTGGCGGATATCGTTATTTTCTCACCTTCACAGATGACTTAAGCAGATATGGGTATATCTACTTAATGAAACATAAGTCTGAAACATTTGAAAAGTTCAAAGAATTTCAGAGTGAAGTTGAAAATCATCGTAACAAGAAAATAAAGTTTCTACGATCTGATCGTGGAGGAGAATATTTGAGTTACGAGTTTGGTGTACATTTGAAAAATTGTGGAATAGTTTCGCAACTCACGCCACCCGGAACACCACAGCGCAATGGTGTTTCCGAACGTCGTAATCGTACTTTACTGGATATGGTGCGATCTATGATGTCTCTTACTGATTTACCGCTATCGTTTTGGGGTTATGCTTTAGAGACGGCCGCATTCACGTTAAATAGGGCACCATCAAAATCCGTTAAGACGACGCCTTATGAACTATGGTTTGGCAAGAAACCAAAGTTGTCGTTTCTTAAAATTTGGGGCTGCGATGCTTATGTGAAAAAGCTTCAACCTGATAAGCTCGAACCCAAATCGGAGAAATGTGTCTTCATAGGATACCCAAAGGAGACTGCTGGGTACACCTTCTATCACAGATCCGAAGGCAAGACATTCGTTGCTAAGAATGGATCCTTTCTAGAGAAGGAGTTTCTCTCGAAAGAAGTGAGTGGGAGGAAAGTAGAACTTGATGAGGTAACTGTACCTGCTCCCTTATTGGAAAGTAGTACATCACAGAAAACTGTTTCTGCGACACCTATACCAATTAGTGAGGAAGCTAATGATGATGATCATGAAACTTCAAAACAAGATACTACTGAACCTCGTAGATCAACCAGAGCGAGATCCGCACCAGAGTGGTACGGTAATCCTGTTCTAGAAATCATGCTGCTAGATCATGATGAACCTACGAACTATGAAGAAGCGATGGTGAGACCAGATTCTGCAAAGTGGCTTGAAGCCATGAAATCTGAGATGGGATCCATCTATGAGAACAAAGTATGGACTTTGGTTGACTTGCCCGATGATCGGCAAGCAATTGAGAATAAATGGATCTTCAAGAAGAAGACTGACGCTGACGGTAATATTACTGTCTACAAAGCTCGACTTGTCGCAAAAGGTTTTCGACAAGTTCAAGGGGTTGACTACGATGAGACCTTCTCACCTGTAGCGATGCTTAAGTCTGTCCGAATCATGTTAGCAATTGCCGCATTTTATGATTACGAAATTTGGCAGATGGATGTCAAAACTGCATTCCTGAATGGATTTCTGGAAGAAGAGTTGTATATGATGCAACCAGAAGGTTTTGTCGATCCAAAAGGAGCTAACAAAGTGTGCAAACTCCAGCGATCCATTTTTGGACTGGTGCAAGCCTCTCGGAGTTGGAATAAACGCTTTGATAGTGTGATCAAAGCATTTGGTTTTATACAGACTTTCGGTGAAGCCTGTATTTACAAGAAAGTGAGTGGGAGCTCTGTAGCATTTCTGATATTATATGTGGATGACATATTACTGATTGGAAATGATATAGAATTTCTGGATAGCATAAAGGGATACTTGAATAAGAGTTTTTCAATGAAAGACCTCGGTGAAGCTGCTTACATATTAGACATAAAGATCTATAGAGATAGATCAAGACGCTTAATTGGACTTTCACAAAGCACATACCTTGACAAGATTTTGAAGAAGTTCAAAATGGATCAAGCAAAGAAAGGGTTCTTGCATGTGTTACAAGGTGTGAAGTTGAGTCAGACTCAATGCCCGACCACTACAGAAGATAGAGAGAAAATGAAAGATGTTCCCTATGCTTCAGCCATAGGCTCTATCATGTATGCAATGCTGTGTACCAGACCTAATGTGTGCCTTGCTATAAGTTTAGCAGGGAGGTACCAAAGTAATCCAGGAGTGGATCACTGGACAGCGGTCAAGAACATCCTGAAATACCTGAAAAGGACTAAGGATATGTTTCTCGTATATGGAGGTGACAAAGAGCTCACCGTAAAAGGTTACGTTGATGCAAGCTTTGACACTGATCCGGACGATTCTAAATCGCAAACCGGATACGTGTTTACATTAAACGATGGAGCTGTCAGTTGGTGCAGTTCTAAACAAAGCGTCGTAGCGGGATCTACATGTGAAGCGGAATACATAGCTGCTTCGGAAGCAGCGAACGAAGGAGTCTGGATGAAGGAGTTCATATCCGATCTAGGTGTCATACCTAGTGCATCGGGTCCAATGAAAATCTTTTGTGACAATACTGGTGCAATTGCCTTGGCAAAGGAATCCAGATTTCACAAGAGGACCAAGCACATCAAGAGACGCTTCAATTCCATCCGGGATCTAGTCCAGGTGGGAGACATAGAGATTTGCAAGATACATATGGATCTGAATGTTGCAGACCCATTGACTAAGCCTCTTCCATGAGCAAAACATGATCAGCACCAAGGCTCCATGGGTGTTAGAATCATTACATTATAATCTAGATTATTGACTCTAGTGCAAGTGGGAGACTGAAGGTAATATGCCCTAGAGGCAATAATAAAGTTATTATTTATTTCCTTATATCATGATAAATGTTTATTATTCATGCTAGAATTGTATTAACCGGAAACATAATACATGTGTGAATACATAGACAAACTTAGTGTCACTAGTATGCCTCTACTTGACTAGCTCGATAATCAAAGATGGTTATGTTTCCTAACCATGAACAAAGTGTTGTTATTTGATTAACGAGGTCACATCATTAGTTGAATGATCTGATTGACATGACCCATTCCATTAGCTTAGCACCCGATCGTTTAGTATGTTGCTATTGCTTTCTTCATGACTTATACATGTTCCTATGACTATGAGATTATGCAACTCCCGTTTGCCGGAGGAACACTTTGGGTGCTACCAAACGTCACAACGTAACTGGGTGATTATAAAGGAGCATTAAAGGTGTCTCCAAAGGGAGATGTTGGGTTGGCGTATTTCGAGATTAGGATTTGTCACTCCGATTGTCGGAGAGGTATCTCTGGGCCCCCTCGTTAATACACATCACATAAGCCTTGCAAGCATTACAACTAATATGTTAGTTGTGAGATGATGTATTACGGAACGAGTAAAGAGACTTGCCGGTAACGAGATTGAACTAGGTATTGAGATACCGATGATCGAATCTCGGGCAAGTAACATATCGATGACAAAGGGAACAACGTATGTTGTTGTGCGGTCTAACCGATAAAGATCTTCGTAGAATATGTATTAGCCAATATGAGCATCCAGGTTCCGCTATTGGTTATTGACCGGAGACGTGTCTCGGTCATGTCTACATTGTTCTCGAACCCGTAGGGTCCGCACGCTTAAGGTTACGATGACAGTTATATTATGAGTTTATGCATTTTGATGTACCGAAGGTTGTTCGGAGTCCCGGATGTGATCACGGACATGACGAGGAGTCTCGAAATGGTCGAGACATAAAGATTGATATATTGGAAGCCTATGTTTGGACATCGGAAGTGTTCCGGGTGAAATCGGGATTTTACCGGAGTACCGGGAGGTTACCGGAACCCCCCGGGAGCCATATGGGCCTTCATGGGCCTTAGTGGAAAGGAGAAAGGGGCAGCCCAAGGTGGCTGCGCCACTTCCCCCTCCCCTAGTCCTATTAGGACTAGGAGAGTGGCCGGCCCCCCTCTCTCCCTTCCCCTCCGAGGAATCCTAGTTGGACTAGGATTGGGGGGAGGAATCCTACTCCCAGAGGGAGTAAGGACTCTCCTGCGCCTCCCTCCTTGGCCGGCCAGCCTCCCCTCCTCTCCTCCTTTATATACGGAGGCAGGGGACACCTCTAGACACACAAGTTGATCCACGTGATCTATTCCTTAGCCGTGTGCGGTGCCCCCTGCCACCATATACCTCGATAATACTGTAGCGGAGTCTAGGCGAAGCCCTGCTGCTGTAGTACATCAAGATCGTCACCACGCCGTCGTGCTGACGGAACTCTTCCCCGACACTTTGCTGGATCGGAGTCCGGGGATCGTCATCGAGCTGAACGTGTGCTCGAACTCGGAGGTGCCGTAGATTCGGTGCTTGATCGGTTGGATCGTGAAGACGTACGACTACTTCTTCTACGTCGTGTCATCGCTTCCGCAGTCGGTCTGCGTTGGGTACGTAGACAACACTCTCCCCCTCGTTGCTATGCATCACATGATCTTGCGTGTGCGTAGGAATTTTTTTGAAATTACTACGAAACCTAACAACCAAGGCGGCAGTGCCACAAGTATGTGGGACTATCATTATCAACTTTACATCTTTTGGTACTCACACTATGAATATGTGTAGCATTACGCTAGAGATTCATTAAGAATAAACCTTTCACCATAGGAGCATGACCATAAAACATATCTCTCATATAAATAGAACAACCATTATTCTCGGATTTAAATGAGTAGCCATCTCGAATTAAACGAGATCCCGATACAATGTTCATGCTCAAAGCTGGCACTAAATAACAATTATTAAGGTTCAAAACTAATCCCGAAGGTAAATATAGAGGTAGCGTGCCGACGGCGATCACATTGACCTTGGAACCATTCCCAACGCGCATCGTCATCTCGTCCTTTGCCAGTCTCCGTTTATTCCGCAGCCCCTGCTTTGAGTTACAAATGTGAGCAACTGCACCGGTATCAAATACCCAGGAGCTACTATGGGTACTAGTAAGGTACACATCAATTACATGTATATCATATATACCTTTTGTTTTGCCGGCCTTCTTGTCTGCTAAGTATTTGGGGCAGTTTCGCTTCCAGTGACCACTTCCCTTGCAATAAAAGCACTCAGTCTCGGGCTTGGGTCCATTCTTTGGCTTCTTCCCGGCAGCTTTCTTGCCAGGCGCGGCAACTTCCTTGCCGTCCTTCTTGGAGTTCTTTTTACCCTTGCCCTTCTTGAACTTAGTGGTTTTATTTACCATCAACACTTGATGTTCCTTCTTGACTTCTACCTCTGCTGATTTCAGCATAGCAAATACTTCAGGAATGGTCTTTTCCATCCCCTGCATATTGAAGTTCATCACAAAGCTCTTGTAGCTTGGTGGAAGCGACTGGAGGATTCTGTCAATGACCGCGTCATCCGGGAGATTAACTCCCAGCTGAGTCAAGCGGTTATGTAACCCAGACATAGTGAGCATGTGCTCACTGACAGAACTATTTTCCTCCATCTTACAGCTGAAGAATTTGTCGGAGACTTCATATCTCTCGACCCGGGCATGAGCTTGGAAAACCATTTTCAGCTCTTCGAACATCTCATATGCTCCGTGTCTCTCAAAACGCTTTTGGAGCCCCGGCTCGAGGGAGTAGTCATCAGCACGTGTCTGCCAAGCGTTCATAACATCTTGGTTCTGTGGGACGGGTGGATCACCTAGCGGTGCTTGTAGGACATAATCTTTCTTGGCAACTATGAGGATGATCCTCAGGTTCCGGACCCAGTCCGTATAGTTGCTGCCATCGTCTTTCAGCTTGGTTTTCTCTAGGAACGCGTTGAAGTTGAGGACTACGTTGGCCATTTGATCTACAAGACATATTGTAAAGATTTTAGACTAAGTTCATGATAATTAAGTTCATCTAATCAAATTATTCAATGAACTCCCACTTAGATAGACATCCCTCTTTAAGTCATCTAAGTATAACATGATCCGAGTCAACTAGGCCGTGTCCGATCATCACGTGAGACGGACTAGTCAACGTCGGTGAACATCTTCATGTTGATCGTATCTTCTATACGACTCATGCTCGACCTTTCGGTCTTCTGTGTTCCGAGGCCATGTCTATACACATGCTAGGCTCGTCAAGTCAACCTAAGTGTTTGCATGTGTAAATCTGTCTTACACCCGTTGTATGTGAACGTTTTGAATCAAACACCCGATCATCACGTGGTGCATTGAAACAACGAACTGTCGCAACGGTGCACAGTTAGGGGGAACACTTTCTTGAAATTATTATGAGGGATCATCTTATTTACTACCGTCGTTCTAAGCAAACAAGATGCAAAACATGATAAACATCAAATGCAATCAATTATAATAGTGACATGATATGGCCAATATCACATAGCTCCTTTGATCTCCATCTTGGGGCTCCATGGTCATCTTGTCACCGGCTTGACACCATGATCCCCATCATCATGATCCCCATCATCGTGTCTCCATGAAGTTGCTCGCCAACTATTACTTCTACTACTATGGCTAACACGTTTAGCAATAAAGTAAAGTAATTTACATGGCGTTTCTCAATGACACGCAGGTCATACAAAAATAAAGACAACTCCTATGGCTCCTGCCGGTTGTCATACTCATCGACATGCAAGTCGTGATTCCTATTACAATAGCATGAACATCTCATACATCACATATAGATCATTCATCATTCATCACAACTTTGGCCATATCATATCACAAAGCACTTGCTGCAAAAACAAGTTAGACGTCCTCTAATTGTTGTTGCAAGTTTTACGTGGCTGAAGTAGGGTTCTAGCAAGAACGTTTTCTTACCTACGTGAAAGCCACAACGTGATTTGTCAACTTCTATTTACCCTTCATAAGGACCCTTTTCATCGAATCCGCTCCAACTAAAGTAGGAGAGACAGACACCCGCCAGCCACCTTATGCAACTTGTGCATGTTAGTCGGTGGAACCGGTCTCACGTAAGCATACGTGTAAGGTTGGTCCGGGCCGCTTCATCCCACAATACCGTTGAAGCAAGATAAGACTAGTAGCGGCAAGAAAGTTGACAACATCTACGCCCACAACAAATTGTGTTCTACTCGCGCAAGAAGAACTACGCATAGACCTAGCTCATGATGCCATTGATGGAGAACGTTGCAGAAAACAAAAAATTTCCTACGGTTTCACCAAGATCCATCTATGAGTTCATCTAGCAACAAGTGATCGGATGCATCTACATACCTTTGTAGATCGCGAGCGGAAGCATTCAAAGAACGGGGATGAGGTAGTCGTACACGACGTGATCCAGATCACCGGAGATCCTAGCACTGAACGGACGGCACCTCCGCGTTCAACACACGTACGGAACAGCCACGTCTCCTCCTTCTTGATCCAGCAAGGGGAGAGGAGAGGTTGAGGGAGATGGCACCAGCAGCAGCACGACGGCGTGGTGTTGATGGAGCTGCAGTACTCCGGCAGGGCTTCGCCAAGCGCTATGGAAGAGGAGGAGGTGTTGGAGAGGGAGAAGGAGGCAACCAAAGGCGTGGGAGAAAAGCCCTCCTTCCCTCACTATATATAGGAGGGCCAAGGGGGGGGGGGCGCCGACCCTAGGAGATCCAATCTCCTAGGGTGGGGCGGCGGCCAAGGGGGGTTTCCCTCCCCCCCCAAGGCACCTAGGAGGTGCCTTCCCCTCCTAGGACTCTTTCCCCTTGTAACCCTAGGCGCATGGGCCTCTTGGGGCTGGTGCCCTTGGCCCATGTAGGCCAAGGCGCACCCCCTTACAGCCCATGTGCCCCCCGGGACAGGTGGCCCCACCCGGTGGACCCCCGGGACCCTTCCGGTGGTCCCGGTACAATACCGATTACCTCGAAACTTGTCCCGATGGCCGAAACAGGACTTCCCATATATAAATCTTTACCTCCGGACCATTCCGGAACTCCTCGTGACGTCCGGGATCTCATCCGGGACTCCGAACAACATTCGGGTTACTGCATATACATATCCCTACAACCCTAGCGTCACCGAACCTTAAGTGTGTAGACCCTACGGGTTCGGGAGACATGTAGACATGACCGAGACGACTCTCCGGTCAATAACCAACAGCGGGATCTGGATACCCATGTTGGCTCCCACATGCTCCACGATGATCTCATCGGATGAACCACGATGTCGAGGATTCAAGCAACCCCGTATGCAATTCCCTTTGTCAATCGGTATGTTACTTGCCCGAGATTCGATCGTCGGTATCCCAATACCTCGTTCAATCTCGTTACCGGCAAGTCACTTTACTCGTACTGTAATGCATGATCCCGTGACCAGACACTTGGTCACTTTGAGCTCATTATGATGATGCATTACCGAGTGGGCCCAGTGATACCTCTCCGTCATACGGAGTGACAAATCCCAGTCTTGATCCGTGTCAACCCAACAGACACTTTCGGAGATACCCGTAGTATACCTTTATAGTCACCCAGTTATGTTGTGACGTTTGGTACACCCAAAGCACTCCTACGGTATCCGGGAGTTACACGATCTCATGGTCTAAGGAAAGGATACTTTGACATTGGAAAACTCTAGCAAACGAACTAAACGATCTTATGCTATGTTTAGGATTGGGTCTTGTCCATCACATCATTCTCCTAATGATGTGATCCCGTTATCAATGACATCCAATGTCCATAGCCAGGAAACCATGACTATCTGTTGATCAACGAGCTAGTCAACTAGAGGCTTACTAGGGACATGTTGGTATCTGTTATTCACACATGTATTACGATTTCCGGATAACACAATTATAGCATGAATAAAGAAAATTATCATGAACAAAGAAATATAATAATAATGCTTTTATTATTGCCTCTAGGGCATATTTCCAACAGCGCTTAGAGCGCCAACTAGGAGCTCCCCTTAATTTTACCATGCTCAACCATGTCACGGCCCCCTTTTGCAAAAACCCTAATACCTAAACTCCATTGCGGCCACGTCCTATACTCGGTTGAGATCACATCCGTAGCCTCTAATCTAACCAAATAAAAGAAAGAGGAGAAGCGCAAATCCAAGGATGCCTCCGGGTTTTTTTCCGAGAACCAATGATGCCTCCGTTGACCCTATCGACGTCGTCAATACCTCGTCACGGAGGAGGCCGGGGAAAAGATCGATGGCTACATGATCAAGGCCCAATCCCTGGTCGCTCCCCTAGACACCTGCACTTGGTCACGCCTCATTGAGAACTATGATTGTCTCAACATCTACGTTGGTCGCTACACCTCCGTCAAGAGCCTTCCTCCCGGGCACCAAGTTGGCCATCCTGCTTGTTGGTCGCCGTTCCCAAGCACCACTATGTGAAGGTCAACACCCTGACCACGGAGCACCATGGTGAGATCTGACTTTTTATGTGCAATTTAATGTTCTAACACCGCCACCCCAGCTAGTCCTCTGCCTCAAACACTTCAGTAGCTGGTCTGTAGGTTCGTGTGGCCGAAGGACCATGGACAGTGATGTGGTTGCTTGATGTCCATGTGGAGTGTGGCTTGGCATGAGGTGAGATTCATCTCTACTCCTAATGTGTGAGTTGGTTTAATAGTATCCACGGTTTATTTTCGTCCCGCCACTTTCAACCGTTTTATTTCACTGAGTTTTTTAGTCCCCTTCTCCATCCCACCGGTTTAGTTTCGCATCACCCTCTCACACAACGAAAAAAATCTGAACGGATCAGAACTTTCCATACTAATGCAAGTTATTTTGTAATATCTTTATGTGAAAGAATCAATCACGATCAATCTCTAAAGATCAAATCTAAATTAATTACCTTAAATCGCTCAATCACATTAATTAGGAAACAAATAACATGTTGGGTAACGTAGTAATTTCAAAAAAATTCCTACGCACACGCAAGATCATGGTGATGCATAGCAACGAGAGGGGAGAGTGTGATCTACGTACCCTTGTAGACCGACAGCGGAAGCGTTATGACAACGCGGTTGATGTAGTCGTACGTCTTCACGGCCCGACCGATCAAGCACCGAAACTACGGCACCTCCGAGTTTTAGCACACGTTTAGCTCGATGACGATCCCCGGACTCCGATCCAGCAAAGTGTCGGGGAAGAGTTCCGTCAGCACGACGGCGTGGTGACGATCTTGATGTTCTACCGTCGCAGGGCTTCGCCTAAGCACTGCTACAATATTATCGAGGATTATGGTGGAAGGGGGCACCGCACACGGCTAAGAAAACGATCACGTGGATCAACTTGTGTGTCTAGGGGTGCCCCCTGCCCCCGTATATAAAGGAGCAAGGGGAGGAGGCCGGCCGGCCCCTATGGCGCGCCAAGGAGGAGGAGTCCTCCTCCTAGTAGGAGTAGGAGTAGGACTCCCCTCTTTCCTACTCCTACTAGGAGGGGGAAAGGAAGGGGGGAGGGAGAAGGAAAGGGGGGCACCGCCCCCCTCTCCTAGTCCAATTTGGACCAGGGGGAGGAGGCGCGCGGCCCACCCTGGCTGCTCCTCTCTCTCTCCACTAAGGCCCATAAGGCCCATTACTTCTCCCGGGGGGTTCCGGTAACCCTCCGGCACTCCGGTTTTCTCCGAAATCACCCGGAACACTTTCGGTGTCCGAATATAGCCGTCCAATATATCAATATTTATGTCTCGACCATTTCGAGACTCCTCGCCATGTCCGTGATCACATACGGGACTCCGAACTAACTTCGGTACATCAAAACTCATAAACTCATAATATAACTGTCATCGAAACCTTAAGCGTGCGGACCCTACGGGTTCGAGAACAATGTAGACATGACCGAGACATGTCTCCGGTCAATAACCAATAGTGGAACCTGGATGCTCATATTGGCTCCCACATATTCTACGAAGATCTTTATCGGTCAGACCGCATAACAACATACGTTGTTCCCTTTGTCATCGGTATGTTACTTGCCTGAGAATCGATCGTCGGTATCTCAATACCTAGTTCAATCTCGTTACCGGCAAGTCTCTTTACTCGTTTCATAATACATCATCTTGCAACTAACTCATTAGTTGCAATGCTTGCAAGGCTTATGCGATGTGCATTACCGAGAGGGCCCAGAGATACCTCTCCGACAATCGGAGTGACAAATCCTAATCTCGAAATATGCCAACCCAACATTTACCTTTGGAGACACCTGTAGAGCTTCTTTATAATCACCCAGTTACGTTGTGATGTTTGGTAGCACACAAAGTGTTCCTTCGGCAAACGGGAGTTGCATAATCTCATTGTCATAGGAACATGTATAAGTCATGAAGAAAGCAACAGCAACATACTAAACAATCGGGTGCTAAGCTAATGGAATGGGTCATGTCAATCACATCATTCTCCTAATAATGTGATCCCGTTAATCAAATGACAACACATGTCTATGGTTAGGAAACATAACCATCTTTGATTAACAAGCTAGTCAAGTAGAGGCATACTAGTGACGTTTAGTTTGTCTATGTATTCACACAAGTATTATGTTTCCGGATAATACAATTCTATCATGAATAATAAACATTTATCATGATATAAGGAAATAAAATAATAACATTATTATTGCCTCTAGGGCATATTTCCTTCAGTCTCCCACTTACACTAGAGTCAATAATCTAGATTACACAGTAATGATTCTAACACCCATGGAGCTTTGGTGTTGATCATGTTTTGCTCGTGGAAGAGGCTTAGTCAACGGGTCTTCTACATTCAGATCCGCATGTATCTTGCAAATTTCTATGTCTCCCACCTGGACTAGATCCCGGATGGAATTGAAGCGTCTCTTGATGTGCTTGGTTATCTTGTGAAATCTGGATTCCTTTGCCAAGGCAATTGCACCAGTATTGTCACAAAAGATTTTCATTAGACCCGATGCACTAGGTATGACACCTAGATCGGATATGAACTCCTTCATCCAGACTCATTCATTTGCTGCTTCCGAAGCAGCTATGTACTCCGCTTCACATGTAGATCCCGCCACAACGCTTTGTTTAGAACTGCACCAACTGACAGCTCCACCGTTTAATGTAAACACATATCTGGTTTGCGATTTAGAATCGTCCGGATCAGTGTCAAAGCTTGCATCAACGTAACCATTTACGATGAGCTCTTTGTCACCTCCATATATGAGAAACATATCCTTAGTCCTTTTCAGGTATTTCAGGATGTTCTTGACTGCTGTCCAGTGATCCACTCCTGGATTACTTTTGGTACCTCACTGCTAGACTTATAGCAAGACACACATTAGGTCTGGTACACAACATTGCATACATGATAGAGACTATGGCTGAAGCATAGGGAACATCTTTCATCTTCTCTCTATCTTCTGCATTGGTCGGGCATTGAGTCTTACTCAATTTCACACCTTGTAACACATGCAAGAATCCTTTCTTTGCTTGATCCATTTTGAACTTCTTCAAAATTTTGTCAAGGTATGTGCTTTGTGAAAGTCCAATTAAGCGTCTTGATCTATCTCTATAGATCTTAATGCCCAATATGTAAGCAGCTTCACCGAGTTCTTTCATTGAAAAACTCTTATTCAAGTATCCCTTTATGCTATCCAGAAATTCTATATCATTTCCGATTAGTAATATGTCATCTACATATAATATCAGAAATGCTACAGAGCTCCCACTCACTTTCTTGTAAATACAGGCTTCTCCAAAAGTCTGTACAAAACCAAATGCTTTGATCACACTATCAAAGCGTTTATTCCAACTCCGAGAAGCTTGCACCAGTCCATAAATGGATCGCTGGAGCTTGCACACTTTGTTAGCTCCCTTTGGATCGACAAAACCTTCCGGTTGCATCATATACAACTCTTCTTCCAGAAATCCATTCAGGAATGCAGTTTTGACATCCATCTACCAAATTTCATAATTAAAATGCGGCAATTGCTAACATGATTCGGAGACTTAAGCATCGCTACGGGTGAGAAGGTCTCATCGTAGTCAACTCCTTGAACTTGTCGAAAACCTTTTGCAACAAGTCGAGCTTTGTAGAGTAACATTACCGTCAGCGTCTGTCTTCTTCTTGAAGATCCATTTATTCTCCATGGCTTGCCGATTGGCGGTGTCCTGGACTAGGGGGTACTCACCACGTCGTCTCACGATCTATTAGATTGGGCCGAGGCCCCCCATGGCCATATACTCATGGGCCAGTTCGGACAGCTGCCGCATACAAGGAAGATTCCACAAAGACTTGGCGATCAAGACAAGGACTTCTCCCCACCGGCGTATTCGGCTAGGACTCTTGTTAACCTAGGCCTCTGGTGCATTATATAAACCAGGGCCAGGCTAGTCGATACAACATACACATATACAACAATCATACCATAGGCTAGCTTCTAGGGTTTAGCCTCCTTGATCTCGTGGTAGATCTACTCTTGTACTACCCATATCATCAATATTAATCAAGCAGGACGTAGGGTTTTACCTCCATCAAGAGGGCCCGAACCTGGGTAAAACATCGTGTCCCTTGCCTCCTGTTACCATCCGGCCTAGACGCACAGTTCGGGACCCCCTACCCGAGATCCGCCGGTTTTGACACCGACATTGGTGCTTTCATTGAGAGTTCCACTGTGTGATCGACAAAAGGATCGATGGCTCGCCTGCAGATCAACTGCGACTTCGGCGTCTTCGTCACCAGTTCGACTGGTCACCTTGGTTCGACCAAGAATTGCGCCCCGTGTTCGGATCACCATGTTCGGACGAGGGCCTTCATCAAACATCAACTCCGATCTCTATCAAGATCACGGAGGAATCATCTATGGAGCTCGGGGGCTCAACGTCAACATTGCCCTCAAGCGACCGTGCTGTTTTTTTGGACAGCGAACTCGTATCTGCCGCCACCACCTCCTCGAGTATCGCTTTGACGATCGCTTTGGTGGAATTGTGCGGAATTGAGTCTATAACAACCCTGGAAAATTTCGTCGAGTTCCGATGGAGGAATCTCTGGCAATCCACGATATACCGGAGCCCTGTCAAATCTGGATGGGAATTTGGATGAGTTTAGGGCGTGGTGTCCAGCTTCTAGCTCGGACGTCCTTTGGAAGATCCAACCGTTGATCGGCTGGAATTCCTATATCTACCACCTCTCAAAATTTCAGCTCGATCCGACGTCCAAACTCCGGGAACCTTCCGATTAGTGCATCACTTTTCGGATCTGTTTTCTGCGCGAAAACGAATCCGACCCGAGTTCATCTTTTTTATGAACGGGATTTCGGACATCCTTTTTGAAGGAAGTTTTGTATGGGGTATTGTGTTTTGTTCCCGAACACATCCCACTAACTTTAAGATCTTTTGAACATGATCTTCAACATCATGCTGGTGTCAAACCAGTCCGGCAATATTACTCCACGGCTGCCGACCTGCGCTAGACACGTCGTCACTTTAGCCGAGCTCAACTTCTTCGGATCATCATCTCGGCAAGCCGAACAAGAGTCCGGCATCGCGAAGGATAAATCATCATCAACATCGCCGCCCCACGGATTACACGGAGCGGGCATACCGGCATCGCCGCACGGTCGCTTCATCAAGCCGGCATCGACCACGTCACGACCTGCATCGACAGGGCTGCACTATTGCTTCTTCAAGCTGGTGTCCGTCACGCCGACCTGCTTCGACTCATCGGTTGATGTCGAGGCTTCGACATCTCGGCTGGACCGGGGGCTTCGCCATCTCTTCATCAACCTACTCTGGACACTTCGGCGTCACTAGCCGACCAGCTCCGTCACGTTAGCTGGGCCGAGGGCTTTGCCTCGGCGAGTCAACCTTTACCAGCATTGCCATGTCGTCGTTTTATCGCCCATCCGGCTATGGGTGTGCGGAGCGAGTCCCAATTTTGGGAATCACCTTCCTTCGGATTGCTACAACAAATAAACCAGGTGCTATTAATCTGAGTATTTTTTGCTTGTTTGGGTTCATTTTTCCCAAGGAATTATTACTCTGGTTTGTCCATGATATGTACACAGGTCTATAAAATGGTGACCGCATTAATGACGGTCACGTGGTGGTTCGATCAGTATTTCCGTACATAGTCCGGCTAACGCCGCATCCGAAGCTCGGACCGACCTGTGAATTCAGGCTTTGCCACGCCTTTACTACATCACGCCGACGCCCTGCATCGACATTGACTTGCGGCCAGGCCATATTTCTTCTATTCCTCACTTTGCATAAATTATTTATTAATGCAAACTTTTTAATTATCATTATTACTATTATCTCCGGTTTGCACTATTTTTTGTGCACAGGAAAATGATCCGGGGACTTCGGCGTCACTCTGCCGGTCTAGCATTGACCGTGCTATGTCACCACTTCGGCGTGCGAGCTCTCCGCTTCCGCCACCTCAGGACTAGCTTGGGGGATGGAACCTTGCCCCGCATCAAGCTCGGACCGCGTCATCAATACGAACACATTAACCAGCTAAGTCGCTTTCATGCTCAAAGCTTTAATTTCTAACTTGTGTTCGGTTCGACCAAGCATTATACTTTTTTGGAAAAAAGTTGCTTGTAAAAAATTTCCTTGTCCAAACTTTGTTTTTGACACACATAAATTCAAACCCAATTCATTTGGGGGCTTCCTTCATGAAGCTTTTCCACTTGCATATGATTATACTTGTACGGCTTCGTTCCTTGTTCGTGTATTATGCCACAATATGCACCATATTGACTTAAGCGATTTGCAAGCTGGGTTGCCTCGCTCCTGTGTTTACCCCTACGTTCCCGATTGTTCGGCTAGGGAGTAAAGGGAGCACCTCTGCGATTGTCACGATCGGGTCCCGAGCCGGACCTCAGACTGGGTGAAGCCGAAAGCTAGCGCTCTTATAGTTTTCAATGATGGTCGGCACACAACGGAACTCATGAGTACAAAAAATCTATTGCACAAGTCTCATAATAACAATGAGCACCGAAGAAAGGTATCGGTGGGGGTACTATTTTCTTCGAAGATGCTTCTTACACTTCACGGTAATATAGCATAAGTTCCCTGAGCGCGCTTTGTCTGTTACAGCCTTATGGCCTGATTGCCTGGTTATTGGAAACACCGTCGATATTCTCGACCGATGGAGTACATAACACTTTTCGGTCCTTGACCGAAGAGGGAGAAGCTGACGGTCGGTTAAGACGCGTTTAAAGTTCGGTTGAACATAGATATGATATAAGTACTTCGGTACATGCAATCATTCTTCTACCCAAGTCACTTGGGGGCTCTTAAGTTTATTTGAGCCGTTTTATAATAAGTGTTCTTCTTCTTAGTCGTTGCAAAGTTTTATTATTATTATTTATCACTCCTTTTTTCGACACGAGTGTGCGGTCACTAGCCGGGGAGCCTAATTTCTCTCTCAAAGCCGCTAGAGTTTAGTTTGCTAAACTGGCCTGATGAGAAGTACTCCGCCCTCGGGATAGGAGGTTGAAGCCGTAGGCTGACCCGCTCGAAGTCTTGAGATAGGATGTATCATGTTAAAGCACGACAGAAGCACTTCTTTTTTCTAAGACCAACTTTCGGATTGGCACCGAACACTTGATATTGTTCGACGTCATGTTTTTACTGACGTTTCTTGGTTTTCCAAGCTTTTTGGCACTTTTAAAACTATTTGTGCTTTTCCAGCATTAGTCTCGCAGTGCAACACCGCCGGACACCTTTAGGGATTTGGCAAAAACATTCTCAGATATTGCTATATATGCATCGGTTTCGAATTGTGTCTTCGGTCAATAGTTGGGTTCCCCGGCTCCTGCACTTGCTTCCTAGCGTTCCGTTTTGTTCGGCTAGGCGTGCAAAGGGAGAACCACTGCAATTGTGCTTCCAGCTCACATGGTTAAGCACCTCAGTGGAGAAAGCCGAAAACTGACTGTCACAATAAGCGTAAACTGGTCAGCGATCTGATGGCTATGTTAAATAATAGGCCGTTCATAACAGTGGTCGAAGTGTTTACGGCTTGACCCTGACTGTCGCCGAACACTACCGGGGGCTATTAACTGGCCTCCCAAACTAAATCCTCGATATTTTGCTCTTAAATTAGAGCTGAGGTTTAATGATCATGCTTAGCATGACAACCCAAAGGAAGAAACCGATAGCGGGACTATTTTCTTTGGAAGACATTTCTTCTGTTAAACAGTAATATAACTCTCTGCGTACCTTTGTTTATAAAACCGTATGGCCAGATTGCCTTGTTTGTTGTAAATCTTTGCCCTCATAAAGGCTTTATAAAGTAGGACAAACACTCCTCGGCTACTGGCCGAGGAGGTGGAAGCCGATGGTCGGTCAACAAAGTTTTGTACAATGCGGATCCGAGCATTAATGACGTAAAGTACTTGGATACATAGAGTCATTACACATAATTTGTGATTTTACTATGGATATTGATCCTTAATTCGGCCACCCGTGCCCGCATTAAGGCTCGGGGGCTACTGGGCTTCGGGCTTATTATTTACAAATATTAAAGGGGCACATTCCCCTGATCTGGTGTTGCCACCCGACCAGTGTCTCGGGGGCTACTGCATTGCTTGTCCAATGCAGAAAATTTTATGCAATATAGTTCCGAGGAGATTTTGATCCTCAGGTTGGTCGGCCGCACCCAACCTGAGTCTCGAGGACTGAGCACGCCGCTTTTTGTGTCCCGAAGTATTCTGCCGAGCTAGGACTTGATCCTCAGGCCGATTTTGCAAATCAACCTGAGTCTCAGCGGCTACTGGGATCAGCGGTCTTACGTCATCCTTCAGGTGCATCTCGGGTTTTAGACCGATACACACCTTGAGGGCTACTGGCTATATATCTCGGCAGAGAATAAATTGCACCAATAAAAAATATTCACAAAAATCGGCCCACATTCGGGGTGGTGCACCACCTCGGAAGCAGCCCGGCATAAAGCTCGGGCGCTAGTGGCTGGCTCCATAGAGGGCATTTCCGGCATTAAGCTCGGCTAAACTCCTTCAAACTTCTTTGAACCAAGGTGATTTACGACACCTCGGATCAGTCCGGCGTTGGAGCTCGGATATACAGTCCGGCGTTGGAGCTCGGATACATAGTCCGGCGTTGGAGCTCGGATACATTCCGGCGTTAGAGCTGGGAAGCGGTCCGGCTGGTGCTCGGCTGCAAAAGATACCTCGAATGCAGTCCGGCGTTGGAGCTCGGACGCAAGAGGACGCTGCCTCCCGGGAACAACTTCAAACCCGAGGTGTGGCATAAAAATAACAAGGCATTGGTAAAGGCCGGAAACTTAAAGGGGCTCCTCGGATACCCGACGTGTAAACTCGTCGAATGCATTTCGGCGATCCTCAAGATCGAAGATAAAGAAGATTTGTTGAACCAGTTTTCAAGACCGACGACCGAAGATGAAGAACAGTTTCGGAAGAATCGAGGAGCGTCCCTAACTTGAAGACCGGTTCAGGGGGCTACTGACGGTGTCCTGGACTAGGGGGTACTCACCACGTCGTCTCCCGATCATTAGATTGGGCCGAGGACCCCCATGGCCGTATACTCATGGGCCAGTTCAGACAGCTGCCGCATACAAGGAAGATTCCACAAGACTTGGCGATCAAGACAAGGACTTCTCCCCACCGGCGTCGGCTACTATTACGCTAGGACTCTTGTTAACCTAGGCTCTCTGGTGCATTATATAAACCAGGGCCAGGCTAGTCGATAGACATCAGACAACAATCATACCATAGGCTAGCTTCTAGGGTTTAGCCTCCTTGATCTCGTGGTAGATCTACTCTTGTACTACCCATATCATCAATATTAATCAAGCAGGACGTAGGGTTTTACCTCCATCAAGAGGGCCCGAACCTGGGTAAAACATCGTGTTCCTTGCCTCCTGTTACCATCCGGTCTAGACGCACAGTTCGGGACCCCCTACCCGAGATCCGCCGGTTTTGACACCGACACCGATCATTGGGCAAGTCAACCAAAGTCCATACTTTGTTCTTATACATGGATCCCATCTCAGGTTTCATGGCTTCAAGCCATTTTGTGGAATCTGGGCTCATCATCACTTCCTCATAGTTCGTAGGTTCGTCATGGTCAAGTAACATGACTTCCAAAACAGGATTACCGTACCACTCTGGTGCGGATCTTACTCTGGTTGACCTACGAGGTTCAGTAGTAACTTGATTAGAAGTTTCATGATCATCATCATTAGCTTCCTATCTTACTGGTGTAGGAATCATTGGAACTGATTTTTGTGATGAACTACTTTCCAATAAGGGAGCAGGTACAATTACCTCATCAAGTTTTACTTTCCTCCCACTCACTTATTTCGAGAGAAACTCCTTCTCTAGAAAGGATCCATTCTTAGCAACGAATATCTTGCCTTCGGATCTATGATAGAAGGTGTACCCAATAGTCTCCTTTGGATATCCTATGAAGACACATTTCTCCGATTTGGGTTCGAGCTTATCAAGTTGAAGCTTTTTCACATAAGCATCGTAGCCCCAAACTTTCAGAAACGACAACTTGGGTTTCTTGCCAAACCACAGTTCATATGGTGTCGTCTCAACGGATTTAGATGGTGCCCTATTTAACGTGAATGTGACCGTCTCTAAAGCATAACCCCAAAATGATAGCGGTAAATCAGTAAGAGACATCATAGATCGCACCATATCTAATAAAGTACGATTACGGCGTTTGAACACACCATTACGTTGTGGTGTTCTGGGTGGCGCGAGTTGCAAAACTATTCCGCATTGTTTCAAATGAAGACCAAACTCGTAACTCAAATATTCTCCTCCACGATGAGATCACAGAAACTTTATTTTTTTGTTACGATGATTTTCCACTTCACTCTGAAATTCTTTGAACTTTTCAAATGTTTCAGATTTTTGTAGCGACCCGACCTCAAACAATCAAGTCTCTGTGCTTCAGTGTCATCCCTGGATCGGTAATGCTGACACACACAGTACTCGAGGATTTATAATAGAGTAGCAATCACACACTTATTACATCGAATGTCTCCAAAGAGAACTTATTACAATAAATATGGCTTAAGGCCATCTAATACGATAACAGCGGAAGGCTTGGAAGATAAAGTGAGTCCATCAACTCCAACGGCATTGCTGAGCTGCACGACAATGACCTAACGAACCATACTCTTCATCTGAGAAGTCTGCAACATAATACGTTGCAGCCTGAAAATGGGTTAGCACATGGAATATGCTGGCAAAGTAACACAGTAGAGCAAGAATAGAATAATGCTAACACTACATGCATATTTGGCTGGTGGAAAGCTCTATGATTACAGTTTTGCGAAAAGCCAATTTTTCCCTACAACAAAGGAATAGATTTTAATTTAACTATCATGGTAGTTGAAACATCATTGAGAAGGTTCCTCCAACTCAATCCCAATTAAAGTAATTATCAACCCGACAATATTAACTTAGAGTGATGAGATACTTAAGATACTCCAAGTACTAGATACTCAAGATGTCCATAACCGGGGACACGGCTAACCATGATTAGATTGTACACTCTGCAGAGGTTTGCACACTTTTCCCCACAAGACTCGATCTCCTCCGTTGAATTTCTCGCACTACAAGATGTTTGAGAAACAGATGACCGAGACACAGCCTTTCAGAAACATTAACTCTCTACTCCGGGCAGACTATACCAAACCTACAACCCACTACCTGCTGATCTACCTCTTTGAGAGCTTCAGTAACTTACTCAACTATGCTAGAGCCCATAATATCTTATGGCTGCACACGGAAGTTTCTAGCATGAATAGTGTCAGTTCCCTTTGAGCCTGGGTGGCGGTCCATAGGAAGATCACACGGGTACTCCAGGATTTCCAAAAAATACAGGCAACACTAGGTACTCCAGGTGCCTCAATCCACCCAGATGTGTATTTAAGTTGCCACCTTAAGTTGAACCATTAATTATCAATCTCACATCTGTCATGGATTTCACTCACCCAAACCACGTCTACGAGCATAGCATAGCATATAAGCAACACGTAGAAGTAACTCCCAAGGGTTTGAATGTAACAGGGCAATAGGTTCTACCTCATCAACTACTTCCCAACCCACATATTAATAACATCCTAATCATGCAATGTTTGAGGATTGGAACTAATGCATAAAACTGGGTGATAAGGGATATGATCAAAGTGTTACTTGCCTTGCTGACGATCCGCGTAACCTAGAGACTCCAAATAACACGCTTCACACTCCAGAAATTCTATCGCAAACAAACAATAGCATACATAAGCAAACAAGCAAAGAAGCACGAGTAAAACTCAAATAAGAAGGTAGAACCAGAAAGTTCAACTTAAGAACTCCGGTTTGCAAAAGAATCAAATCGAACGAAGCAACGAAACTCAAACGGCGAAAGAAACAAGATCCGTTTACTAATCTGGACCTAGGTCAAATTTTACAGTAACAAAAGCTTGTTCAAGTTGGTTAAATGAAAAGAGGGTCTCGAGACGAAGATCTAGGCGCTTGAATCGCCTGATTCCGACAAACGAGCGAAAAGATAAACTAGAACGAAAATCGGATCAGAAATAACCGCGGGAAAAATCCGATAAAAGAAAACTGACGAACAGGCTAACGAACGAGCGTTCGTTGTCTGTAACTAATGAGCGAAAACCGATCGTTAAAATGAACGTACGGACGGGCGTCCGCTAAATAGAATAACCAGGAAAAACCGGCAAACCGATCTAAAAAAACGAACTAGGGTTTTTTTCTAAAAAAACCGAATTGGTTTTCTTTAAAAAAAACGGCGGCGACGAAACGGAGTGGTACCTCCCGTGAGGCGGGGCTCGGGCGGCAGGCTAGCGGGGCAGCGGGGCGGCGGCGACTTGCGGCGATGACGGCGAGGCGCGGGAGGCGGCGGCGCGTGGCTCGGCTCGGGAGCGGGCTGCTGCGGCGGCAGGGTTTGTGGTTGTGGCGGGGGGGCTCGGGCGGCGTATATAAAGGGCGGGGGCGGCTTGGAGGAGGGGCAAGGCGGCGGCGGTGGAGGAGTCCGTCTCGGACTCTGTCCGAGTCGGCGGCGGCGCGCGGGAGACAGCGGCGGCTGGAGATGGGCCGACCCGCTGGGTTTCGGCCCAGTCGGCGCCCGAAGCTATTTTTTTAAAACATTTCCGCCGAACGGAAAATAATTCTTAGAAAATAAAATAAAAATCTAAAAATGCCAAAACAAATTTTTACCGTCTAAATAGTATATTTAGAACGAGGTGAACATTTTCTTGGCCCTAAAATGCAATTTTGAAAACGTACAATTTTTCCAATGCAACTAAAATCCAAATAAAATCAAATATTTGATTTTAATATTTTTCCTCCAATATTTGAATTATTTTGGAGAAGTCATATTATCTCCTCTCATATACTTTAATATAAAATATTTTCGGAGAGAAAAATAATTAAAACCAAACTCCTCGTTTCAGAATTTGATAAAAATCAATTTTGAAAACCGGGGAAATCCTCAACTCTCTCCGAGGGTCCTTGAGTTGCTTAGGATTTCGAGGATTGCGAGACGAAAAGCAATAAATATGATATGCAAGAATGATCTATGTATAACATTCCAAATTGAAAATTTGTGATGTTACAGATTTATGTTTCATCAAGTAGACATGCCCATATCTGCTCAAATCATCTGTGAAGTTAAGAAAATAACGATACCCGCCGCGAGCATCAACACTCATCGGACCGCATACATCAGTATGTATTATTTCCAACAAGTCTGTTGCTTGCTCCATTGTTCCAGAGAACGGAGTCTTGGTCATCTTGCCCATGAGGCATGGTTCGCAAGCATCAAGTGATTCATAATCAAGTGATTCCAAAAGTCCATCAGAATGGAGTTTCTTCATGCGTTTTACACCAATATGACCTAAACGGCAGTGCCACAAATAGGTTGCACTATCATTATTAAACTTATATCTTTTGGCTTCAATACTATGAACATATGTATCACTACTATCGAGATTTAGTAAAAATAGACCACTCATCAAGGGTGCATGACCGTAAAAGATATTATTCATATAAATAGAACAACCATTATTCTCTGATTTAAATGAATAACCGTCTCACATCAAAAAAGATCCAGATATAATGTTCATGCTCAACGCTGGCACCAAATAACAATTATTCAGGTCTAAAACTAATCCCGATGGTAGATGTAGAGGTAGCATCCCGACGGCGATCACATCGACTTTGGCACCATTTCCCACGTGCATCGTCACCTCGTCCTTAGCCAATCTTCGCTTAATCCGTAGCCCCTGTTTTGAGTTGCAAAAATTAGCAACAAAACCAGTATCAAATACCCAGGCACTACTGCAAGCATTAGTAAGGTACACATAAATAACATGTATATCAAATATACCTTTCACTTTGCCATCCTTCTTCTCTGCCAAATACTTGGGGCAGTTTCGCTTCCAGTGACCAGTCCCTTTGCAGTAGAAGCACTCAGTCTCAGGCTTAGGTCCAGACTTGGGATTCTTCACTTGAGCAGAAACTTGTTTGACGTTCTTCTTGAAGTTCCCCTTCTTCCCTGTACCCTTATTCTTGAAACTAGTGATCTTGTTGACCATCAACACTTGATACTCCTTCTTGATTTCTACCTCCGCAACCTTTAGCATTGCGAAGATCTCGAGAATCGTCTTATCCATCCCTTGCATATTATAGTTCATCATGAAGCTCTTATAGCTTGGTGGCAGTGATTGAAGAACTTTGTCAATGACACTATCAACTGGAAGATTAACTCCTAGCTGAGTCAAGTGATTGTGGTACCCAGACATTCTAAGTATATGCTCACTCACAGAACTATTCTCCCCCATTTTGCAGCTGTAGAACTTATTGGAGACTTCATATCTCTCAATCCGGGCATTTGCTTGAAATATTAACTTCAACTCCTAGAACATCTCATATGCTCCATGACGTTCAAAACGTTGTTGAAGTCCCGGTTCTAAGCTGTAAAGCATGGCACACTGAACTATTGAGTAGTCATCAGCTTTGCTCTGCCAGGCGTTCATAACATCTGGCGTTGCTCCTGCAACGGGTTTGGCACCTAGCGGTGCTTCCAGGACGTAATTCTTCTGTGCAGCAATGAGTATAATCCTCAAGTTACGGACACAGTCCGTGTAATTGCTACCATCATCTTTCAACTTAGCTTTCTCTAGGAACGCATTAAAAACAACGGAACAACATCACGGGCCATTTATCTACAACAACATAGACATGCAAAATACTATCAGGTACTAAGTTCATGATAAATTAAAGTTCAATTAATCATATTATTTAAGAACTCCCACTTAGATAGATATCCCTCTAATCATCTAAGTGATCACATGATCCATATATATTAACTAAACCATGTCCGATCATCACGTGAGATGGAGTAGTTTTCAATGGTGAACATCACTATGTTGATCAGATCTACTATATGATTCACGCTCAACCTTTCGGTCTCAGTGTTCCGAGGCCATATCTGCATATGCTAGGCTCGTCAAGTTTAACCCGAGTATTCTGCTTGTGCAAAACTGGCTTGCACCCGTTGTATGTGAACGTAGAGCTTATCACACCCGATCATCACGTGGTGTCTCGGCACAACGAACTGTAACAACGGTGCATACTCAGGGAGAACACTTGTACCTTGAAATTTAGTGAGAGATCATCTTATAATGCTACTGTCGTACTAAGCAAAATAAGATGCATAAAGGATAAGCATCACATGCAATCAAATAAGTGATATGATATGGCCATCATCATCTTCTGCCTTTTTGATCACCATCTCCAAAGCACCGTCATGATCACCATCGTCACCGGCTTGACACCTTGATCTCCATCAAAGCATCGTTGTCGTCTCGCCAACTATTGCTTCCACGACTATCGCTACCGCTTAGTGATAAAGTAAAGTAAAGCAATTACATAGTGATTGCATTTCATACAATAAAGCGACAACCATATGGCTCCTGCCAGTTGCCGATAACTGTGTTACAAAACATGATCATCTCATACAACAATTTATATAATCACGTCTTGACCACATCACATCACAACATGCCCTGCAAAAACAAGTTAGACGTCCTCTACTTTGTTGTTGCAAGTTTTACGTGGCTGCTACGAGTTTCTAGCAAGAACTGTTCTTACCTACACATCAAAACCACAACGTAGTATAGTGATTGCTTTTTGATCTTCAGAAAGAACCCTGTTCATTGAAACCGATTCAACTAAAGTTGGAGAAACACACACCCACTAGCCACCTGTGTGCGAAGCATGTCGGTAGAACCAGTCTCACGTAAGCATACGCGTAATGTTGGTTTGAGCCGCTTCATCCAACAATACCGTTGAATCAAGAATCAACTAGTGACGGCAAGCAATATGTATATACCCACGCCCACAACTCTTTTGTGTTCTACTCGTGCATATAACATCTACGCATAGACCTGGATCAGATGCCACTGTTGGGGAACGAATTCCTACGCACACGCAAGATCCATCTAGGTGATGTATATCAACAAGATGGGGAGAGTATGTCTATGTACCCTCGTAGACCGAAAGCGGAAGCGTTATGAAACGCGGTTGATGTAGTCGAACGTCTTCGTGATCCAACCGATCAAGTACCGAACGCACGGCACCTCCGCGATCTGCACATGTTCAGCTCGGTGATGTCCCTCGTACTCTTGATCCAGTTGAGGCCGAGGGAGAGTTTCGTCAGCACGATGGCGTGATGATGGTGATGATGAAGATACCGATGCACGGCTTCGCCCAAGCACTACAACGATATGACCAAGGTGGAAATCTGTGGAGGGGGGCACCGCTCACGGCTAATACAATTGTCAACTTGTGTGTTCTAGGGTGCCCCCTGCCCCGTATATAAAGGAGCAAGGGGGAGGCCGATCGGCCCTAGGGCGCGCCCCCAAGAGGGGAATCCTACTAGGAGTCCAAGTCCTAGTAGGAATCCATCAAGAGGGAGAGAGGGGGAAGTAAGGAAGAGGGGGAAGGGAAGGAAAGGGGGGCGCCACCCCCTTCCCCTAGTCCAATTCGGACCCAAGGGGGGCGGGCAGCCCCTCCCGGCCCTTCCTCTCTCCCCACTAAGGCCCATAGAGGCCCATTAATTCCCCCGGGGGTTCCTATAACCCTCCGGCACTCCGATATTTATCCGATGACCCCCGAAACTCATTCGGTGTCCGAATAACATCGTCCAATATATCAATCTTCATGTCTCGACCATTTTGAGACTCCTCGTCAATGTCCGTGATCACATCCGGGACTCCTAACTACCTTCGGTACACCAAAACACATAAACTCATAATATCGATCATCATCGAACGTTAAGCGTGCGGACTGAGGGAGTCCTGGATTAGGGGGTCTCCGGACAGTCGGACTATATCCTTTGGCCGGACTGTTGGACTATGAAGATACAAGATTGAAGACTTCGTCCCGTGTCCGGATGGGACTCTACTTGGCGTGGAAGGCAAGCTAGGCAATACGGATATGTACATCTCCTCCTTTGTAACCGACCTTGTGTAACCCTAGCCCCCTCCGGTGTCTATATAAACCGGAGGATTTTAGTCTGTAGGACAACATACAATCATACCATAGGCTAGCTTCTAGGGTTTGTCTCCGATCTCGTGGTAGATCTACTCTTGTACTACTCATATTATCAAGAATAATCAAGCAGGACGTAGGGTTTTACCTCCATCAAGAGGGCCTGAACCTGGGTAAAACATTGTGTCCCCTGCCTCCTGTTACCATCCGCCTTAGACGCACAGTTCGGGACCCCCTACCCGAGATCCGCCAGTTTTGACACCGACATTGGTGCTTTCATTGGGAGTTCCTCTGTGTCGTCGTCATTAGGCTTGATGGCTCCTTCGATCATCGATAGCGATGCAGTCCAGGGTGAGACTTTTCTCCCCAGACAGATCCTTGTATTCGACGGCTTCGTACTGCGGGCCAACTTGCTTGGCCATCTGGAGCAGATCGAGAGTTACGCCTCTGGCCACCAGGTCAGGTTCGAAAGCTTAAACTACACGGCCGATATTCGCGGAGACTCGATCTTCGACAGATTCGAGCCCCTGGCAAGAGCGCCGCACGGTCACGATGAGCATGATTTAGCTCTACCATCGGACAGTGTTCAGGCAACCGCTCCGACCCTCAATTCGGAGCCAATTGCACCATCCATGGACGGGTGGATAGACCCCGCCACGGAGGCCGCACTCTCATCGGCGATCGAGCCGAATATCGACCTTACCCTTCACGAGAGCCGTGACATCGAACTGCCGGATTCTTCCCCGCCCATGGACTCCGAACCGCCTGCGCCTGTGCCTATCGGATCCAACTGGGCACCGATCATGGAGTTCACCTCCGCGGATATCTTTCAGCACTCGCCCTTCGGCGACATACTGAGCTCATTAAGGTCTCTCTCCCTGTCAGGAGAGTCCTGGCCGAACTATGTTTGGCAGGATTCGGACGCGGATGACGAAGAAATTCACCGCCCACCCACCAACCATTTAGTAGCCACTGTCGACGATTTGACCGACATGCTCGACTTCGACTCCGAAGACATCGACGGTATGGACGACGATGTAGGAGACGAACAGGAACCACTGCCCACAGGGCACTGGACGCCCACTTCATCATATGATGTATACATGGTGGACACACCCAAAGAAAACGACGAGGAACAGAAGGACGCAACGAAGGATTGTTCCCTCGAGAAGCAGTCAAAGCGGCGGCGTAAGCACCGCTCCAAATCCTGCCTTGGCAGAAACAGCGATCATATAGACCCAGCATTAGAGCAGGGTGAACCATCGCCCGACCACGGCAACACGGAGAATCAAACCGAACAACCCGACTCTGTCGAAGATAACAGTCCGGACGACATCACACCGAACAGGCACCCGGAGCAACAGAATGCCCATCAAAGGCTTGTTGCCACTGCGAGGAGTCTGAAAAAGCAGAAGCAAAGGCTCAGGGCTGCACAAGGCACACTCAGAATCAGATGGAGTGAAGTACTCAACACTGGCGCGAAGTACGGCGGTAATCGCCACACCAAGAGCTACCCGAAGCGAAAGTTGCTACCTGAATTCGATGGGGAGGCCTTAGATCCCCTGCAATTGAAAAACAAAACGGCCATCCGGTTGGACAGACGACCTCGTGGCCAACATAGAGAGGCAAACGACGCCGCACATAAGCCAGTACGGGATCCACGCGAGGGCTCACATCAAAAGGATGACGCGGCCAGATCCATATACGGGCCACGCAAGCGCGCTCCAGTATGCAATGCAACACAACAAACATCCGAACATCACAGTACACCCAAATACAGGGGTGCCGCACACCCCCTATGTTTCACCGATGAGGTGCTGGACCATGAATTTCCAGAGGGATTCAAACCCGTAAACATAGAGGCATACGACGGAACGACAGACCCTGGGGTCTGGATTGAGGACTACATCCTCCATATCCACATGGCTCGAGGAGACGATCTCCACGCCATCAAGTACTTACCCCTCAAGCTCAAAGGGCCAGCTCGGCACTGGCTTAAAAGCCTCCCTGAAAACTCCATTGGAAGCTGGGAAGAGCTTGAAGACGCTTTTCGGGCAAATTTTCAAGGGACCTATGTCCGACCACCGGATGCAGACGATTTAAGTCATATAACTCAACAGCCCGGAGAGTCAGCCCGAAAGCTTTGGAACAAGTTCCTCACTAAAAAGAACCAAATAGTCGACTGTCTGGACGCCGAAGCCTTAGCAGCTTTCAAGCACAGCGTTCGAGACGAATGCCTCGCCAGACACCTCGGCCAAGAAAAGTCGAGAACAATGGCAGCATTAACAAGCCTCATGACCTGCTTTTGCGCGGGCAAGGACAGCTGGTTAGCCCGGTGCAGCACCAGCGACCCAAGTACATCTGAAGTCAGGGATGAAAACAGGAAACCACGACGCAGCAAAAACAAGCGCCGGAGTAAAGAAGACAGCCCGAAGAGCACGGTGGTAAATGCCGGATTCAGAAGCTCTCAGCCAGGTCAGCAAAATCTGCCCTCCAAAGGCAACAAAGACGAACTGTCTAGCCTAAACAAGATTCTGGACAAAATATGTCAGATCCACAGCACCCCTGATAAACCTGCAAATCATACCCATAGAGAATGTTGGGTCTTCAAGCAGTCCGGCAAGCTCAACACCGAACACAAGGGGCAGGATACACCAAGCGAAGACGGGGACGAGCCTTGCAAGCAAAGCACTGGGGAACAAAAGAAATTCCCACCAGAAGTTAAAACAGTAAACGTGTTACACGTGACAAAGGGGAGAAACAAAGCGGCACTCCTAGAGACACATGTCCCAGGGCCTATCACATCGGAGTTCTGCCACTGGTCGTCCCAACCGATCACCTTCGACCATCGGGATTATCGGCAAGTATCCGGCGTGCAGGATGGGCTGCCTTGGTGTTAGACCCGATAATTGACGGATACCACTTCACACGAGTCCTGATGGACGGCGGCAGTAGTTTAAACCTGATATATCAGGACACTGTCCGCAAAATGGGGATAGACCCAACAAAAATTATCCATAGCAATACTACCTTTAAAGGAGTAACGCCAGGCCCAGAATCCCATTGCACGGGCTCCCTACTACTAGAGGTTATATTCGGCTTCCCCGATAACTTCCGCAACGAAAATTTAACCTTCCACATCGCTCTGTTCCAAAGTGGCTATCAAGCACTACTCGGACGCGAAGCTGTCGCTTGCTTTAACGCAATACCGCATTACGCTTCCCTCATGCTTAAAATGCCCGGTCCACGTGGCATAATTACAGTAAATGGAAATATTGAGCGCTCCTTGCGCGCGGAAGACCGCGTGGCTGCCTTGACAGCCGCACACTAAACGGCCTCACCAACTAAAGCATCTGACAGGTCGTTAAGACCACGGACACGGTTGGACGAGTCTGGTGCAGCTATATGTAATTGATACATGTTTGATGGCTATACCCCTATTACAATACAAGGGGCTCAACGCGCGCACACAAGTAGCAATCAGGCTCAACTTTACTCATTTTGAACTATATATTGTTTATTTAGTATAACTTAGCTTTTGCACGGCAACTTTTCAACTAAGTTCCTCTCTTTTACAGATGACCATCGTGCTACACCCGTCCAGGATACGGCACAATGGAGACACAGGCACAGACGTGCATCAGGGACCCATTCCAAGGATTCTTTTTAGATTAAGACCCTGCGTAAACCTTTTTTACTGTCTCTTGTTGATACACATCCCCCGGATTCTCAGTACAATTGAGAAGGATGCTGACGTATTGGCATGTGGCCACGTCAGAATATTGCACGTACCTGAACACCAGGGGCTTATTACAAAGGGCACTGGTTAAGCCCAATTTGCCTTAGGGAGTGTTCGGCATCGCGAGTTTGGCCTTATATGCATCAGCTCCGAATCATGTCTTTGGTAAAATGTTGGGTTTGCCCGACTCCTATGTTTTGCTGCCTTACGTTCCGCTCTATCGGCTAAGGTGGCACCAGGAGAACTACTGCGATTGTGCCCTGGTTCATCCGGACGAGCACCTCAGTAGAGAAAGCCGAAAACTGACTGTCATGATATAGCGTGAGACTGGTCAACCACTCGATGACCTAGCGGAATCTTCGGGATTCCTCCGCTTTAACGAAGGGCCGTTTCCCGGCCAGGCATATATGCACCCCGAATTCGGATGAGTGCGGAGCCACCAGGGGCTATATAGTAGCCCCACTGTCAAACTCCTCTAGCTAAGTGAAAGTGTTAAAGCATTATAGTCCGGTTGCCTAGTTCGCTGCGCTATCACCTCCTTAATGGACCAAGACGTTGGATCAAGTGTGAACATGTGTCTTCTGCGAACACCCCCGCATTATATGCGTGGGGGCTAAAGCCGACGATTGCAATCTTTCAGGTTATATACATATATACATAAACGGCCGCACAGGAGGCATCATAGCACTTTTGGGCAAAAGTATAAATACAGCCTTGATAAATTCAATAAAACATTGTTTTTAGAATGGGAATACATGTCATTCAAACATAATATTCTTCGAGCACTGAGCCTCTATCAAACGAGCGCCTTCAAGAACTTCTTCAAAGTAGTGCTCGACAGCCACTCGGCCTATGGCCGAACCCTGTGCCGCAACAGTGGTGGCATCCATCTCCGCCCAGTATGTTTTGACACGGGCAAGGGCCATCCGCGAGCCTTCTATGCACGCCGACCTCTTTACAACATCAATGTGTGGCATAGTGCCAAGGAATTGTTGCACTAAGCTAAAGTAGCTACTCGGCCTTGGCCCTCCTGGCCACAAATGATCCACAATGGACCTCATGTCCAGTCCGGATAATCTATGGAGCTCGGCCCAACCGGTCAATCGCTCATTCAGCAGCAGCAGACGGACTGGAGCGTGAAACTGTGACCAGAACAGCTTCTCCACTTCAGGACCTTTCTGATCCTTGAAGTACTCGGTCGCATCCGCAGCACTCGCAGCCAAATCCATGTACTCATCCGTAGAACTCCATAGCTGGTCCAGAGGAGCATATTTCGGATCTCCGAACTTAGTCCGCAACAAGAAGGGCTTCCCAGAAACAATATCCGCAGCTTGATTCAGCTCCTCCTTCATCGCTCTAATTTTGGAGCGGGCCTCCTTGGCAGCCACCCAGGCCTTCTCCAGGTCCGTCACCTTCACTCGGTTTTCTTCTTCAAGAAGCCGATACCGGTCAGCAGCATCTTTTAGCTCCATGGCCATCTTGGCAATTTTCTCTTTACTCCCGCAATGTGCGGCCTGTTCGGCCCTTAACTCTTCGGCCGCCTTTAAAGCGGCCGCATTACTACTCCTTGCTTGTTCCTTGGCTTGGGCAAGCTCCGCCCGAAGGGTCTCCGCGGTGGCAGCTCCATCTACAGTCACAACATATTAAAGATACTAGCATCATGCTGCTCTTACTATGTGACATTCACCATAAAAATCACCTACCCTGTGCCTCGTCAAGCCGCTTGTTAACAAGCACGATGTCGGCATCTGCCGCATCCAGTTGCCGCTTTAGTTCGGCAAACCCATCAGTCCGGCTAGCCACCGGAGCTTCAACCACCTGCACATAAAGGCGGTCTGGTTATTACCTGGGACTATGATCCTCTGTTTGCCGCCGTTCTCGAAGACAAGCAGAGTCTCAGGGGCTACTATCTACACAGGGCACACCTAAAAATGTGCGGTACTGTCAAAAATGTACATCATTTCACGTACCTCAAAACCCATCAGTAGACTCATAAAGGCTTCATGCAACCCGCTTTCGGCGGACGAAATCATTTCAATCACCGTACCCATCAACGTACGGTGCTCTTCTGAGATAGTCGCTCGCTCTAGCAGATCCCTTAGTACGTCCGACCACATACCAGATGGTGCCGGACTCTTTTGATTGCTCTCTTCAAGAGCCGGATACTAGGGACTTCGGGTGGCCATAGGATTACCTACTGGCCTTGCCGGATCAGGAGAAACCCTCCGCGACGACACCTCGGGGTCGCCCGCCTCGTGAGGTGGTGTGGCAGGGGGAGGCGTTTCGCTCTCCATCATCTCTGGAAGAAGATCCCCCGAAGACAAGCTCTACTGAGAAGGGCTAAGATCCAAACTGCAAGATAAATGCTTCGGTTATTTTCCTCAGAAGTAAGGTAGGGTATCTTCACTATTAAGTACTTTTTGATTACTTACAGCTCGTTAGAGGGCTGATCCCCGCGTGGACATTGTGCGGCAAGAACACCCTCCGAGGCAGGACCCTCTGGCGGAGATTTCTTCTCCCGTTTGGAAACCTTGGTTTTTGGATCTTCAGAAGTAGTCCTCTTCCTTCTTCGGGGAGAGAGAATGTCAGATTCTTCCCCTTGGTTATCCTCCCTCGCGGAGGCGCTCATTCCCTCGGTTGGAATAGGTAGCGATGGAGGCCCGTTTTCGCCCTCTTGATTCCCCCCTTCATCTTCCTTTGAGGGCACCAGACAAGGTGCTGGCTCGAGCATCTTTTCCAGCACCGGATTATCCAAGCCTTCGGGAAGGGGGGCCGAACACTGGATCATCTTCGCCTTTGTTATCCAGTCCTGGTCAAAGAGTGATTCTTCAGAATGATGTCATGATAAATAAAAAGGACAGTGTGTTCGGCCATAGGATTACTTACTTGGGCAGCGGTGCGGTTGCTGCTCAGGCCCACGTCCTCGGTAGTGTCCGGACACTCTATTTGGGGTCCAAAGAATGATTTGTACATCTTCTCATGCGTCATGCCGAGGAAATTCTAAATAGTGTGCGGTCCTTCCGGGTTGAATTCCCACATGCGGAGGGGCCGACGTTTGCAAGGTTGGACTCGACGAACCAGCATAACTTGCATTACCATAACCGGACTGAAATCTCCCTCGAAGATATCTTGGATACGTCTCTGCAGTATTGGCATGTCCTTGGCTGGACCCTAGCTCAGCCCCTTGCTGATCCATGACATCAATTATGGTGGAGGGCCCGAGCGAAAGGTGGGGGCAGCTACCCACTTGGCACTTTCGGGAGCTGTGACGTAAAACCACTCCCGTTGCCACAATCCGGACACCTCTGGAAAGGAACCCTTTCGCCATGGAGCGTCAGCAATTTTGCTTATTAGAGCACCTCCGCACGCTGCGTACTGCCCCTCGATCATCTTCGGCTTCACATCGAAGGTCTTGAGCCATAGGCCGAAGTGAGGGGTAATGCGGAGGAAGGCCTCACAAACGACAATAAATGACGAGATGTGAAGAAGGGAATCCGGGGCCAGATCATGAAAATCCAGCCCGTAATAGAACATGAGACCCCTAACAAAGGGATCTAGAGCAAGGCCTAGTTCTCGGAGGAAGTGGGAGACGAACACAACGCTCTCGTTGGGTTCGGGAGTAGGGACGACCTGCCCTCGGGCGGGCAGCCTGTGCGAAATTTCGGCGGTCAAATATCTGGCCTCCCTCAACTTTTTGATGTCCTCCTCCATGATGGAGGAAGGCATCCACCGGCCTTGAAGGCTAGATCCGGACATGATTGAAGGTCCGAAGCACCTGACCTGGGCTTTGGGTGTTAGAACTCGAGGCGGGGGAAGGATTTGATTGAGCGCGGGAGGGAAAGAAGAAAAAGCCTTGTCCCTTTATAAAGGGGATGAATGTCAGGCGTCCTCCTCGTGGCCGTTCTAGACTTACCTAAATTCTAGGAGTCATACCAACAGGCACGGTTGGGTTACCCACGTTTGTATTGATGAGAATCCCGTGATAAAGGGAACACGATCTCTGCTTTGACAAGACGTGTCAAGAAACCGCCTCGCGTTATGTGCGGGGCTGGTTAAAGAAAAACGGTTCAAATAATTACCGGGCCGTGGCGTGATGTCATGCTGCCAAAACGTGTCAGCAGATTGGATTTGTGGAAATATTATTCTCTCTCTACGGTGGTATGTGGAACTTATTTTGCAGGGTCGGACACTATCCTTGTATTCAAACTCTTTTGTGGTGTATTCGGAGGAGGAACCCACCTTGCAATGCCGAAGACAACACTGCACGCCAGACTCATCGTCATTGAAGACCGGTTCAGGGGCTACTGAGGGAGTCCTGGATTAGGGGGTCTCCGGAAAGCCGGACTATATCCTTTGGCCGGACTGTTGGACTATGAAGATACAAGATTGAAGACTTCGTCCCGTGTCCGGATGGGACTCTACTTGGCGTGGAAGGCAAGCTAGGCAATACGGATATGTACATCTCCTCCTTTGTAACCGACCTTGTGTAACCCTAGCCCCCTCCGGTGTCTATATAAACCGGAGGATTTTAGTCCGTAGGACAACATACAATCATACCATAGGCTAGCTTCTAGGGTTTAGCCTCTCCGATCTCGTGGTAGATCTACTCTTGTACTACTCATATTATCAAGAATAATCAAGCAGGACGTAGGGTTTTACCTCCATCAAGAGGGCCCGAACCTGGGTAAAACATCGTGTCCCTTGCCTCCTGTTACCATCCGCCTTAGACGCACAGCTCGGGACCCCCTACCCGAGATCCGCTGGTTTTGACACCGACACATTACCATACCACTCTGGTGCGGATCATGCTCTGGTCGACCTACGAGGTTCTGTAGTGACGTGATCTGAAGTTTCATGATCATCATCATTTGCTTCCTCTCTAGTTGGTGTAGGCATCACGAGAACGGTTTTCTATGATGTGCTACTCTCCAATTTGAGAGAAGGTACAATTACCTCATCAAGTTCTACTTTCCTCCCACTCACTTCTTTCGAGAGAAACTCCTTCTCTAGAAAGGACCCAAACTTAGCAACAAAGATCTTGCCTTAGAATCTGTGGTAGAAGGTGTACCCAATAGTTTATTTAGGGTATCCTATGAAGACACACTTCTCCAATTTGGGTTCAACCTTATCTGGCTGAAGCCTTTTGACATAAGCATCGCATCCCCAAACTTTAAGAAATGACAGCTTAGGTTTCTTGCCAAACCACAGTTCATACGGTGTCGTCTCAACGGATTTAGACGGTGCCCTATTTAACATGAATGCAGCTGTCTCTAATGCATAAACCCAAAATGATAGTGGCAAATCGGTAAGAGACATCATAGAATGCACCATATCTAATGAAGTACAGTTACGACATTCGGACACACCATTATTGTGATAGCATGGCTTATTAGGGATGATAGACTACTCATATCAATAAGGAATTCATTCTTTTCTGGGAGCCCATTCGGACAGAACTCCAAAGTTAAGCGTGCTTAGCTTGGAGTAGTTTTAGGATGGGTGACCAACAGGGAAGTTGCTCCCATGTGCGCACGAGTGAGGGAAAAGTTGTTGGGGAACGTAGTAATTTCAAAAAAATTCCTACGCACACTCATGATCATGGTGATGCGTACCCTCGTAGACCGAAAGCGGAAGCGTTAGCACAATGCGGTTGATGTAGTCGTACGTCTTCACGATCCAATCGATCAAGTACCGAACGCACGGCACCTCCGAGTTCTGCACACGTTCAACTCGATGACGTCCCTCGAACTCTGATCCAGCCGAGTGTTGAGGGAGAGTTTCGTTAGCACAACGGCGTGGTGACGATGATGATGTTCTATCGACGCAGGGCTTCGCCTAAGCACCACTACGATATGATCGAGGTGGATTATGGTGGAGGGGGCACCGCACACGGCTAAGAGATCAAGAGATCAATTGTGTCTCTCTTTGGGGTGCCCCCTGCCCCCGTATATAAAGGAGTGGAGGAGGGGGAGGGCCGGCCCTCTCTATGGCGCGCCCTAGGGGAGTCCTACTCCCACCGGGAGTAGGATTCCCCCTTTCCTAGTAGAACTAGGAGCCCTTCCAAGTAGTAGGAGTAGGAGGGAAGGAAAGGGAAGGGAAAAGGAGAAGGAAGAAAGGGGGTGCCCCCCTCCCTAGTCCAATTCGGACCAGCCCATGGGGAGGGGTGCGGCCACCCTTTGAGGCCTTTCTCTCCTTTCCCGTATGGCCCATTAAGGCCCAATAAGAATTCCCATAACTCCCCGGTACTCCCGAAAATACCCGAATCACTCGGAACCTTTCCGATGTCCAAATAAAGTCGTCCAATATATCGATCTTTACGTCTAGACCATTTCGAGACTCCTCGTCATGTCCCCGATCTCATCCGGGACTCCGAACTCCTTCGGTACATCAAAACACATAAACTCATAATATAACCGTCATCGAACTTTAAGCGTGCGGACCCTACGGGTTCGAGAACTATGTAGGCATGACCGAGACACGTCTCTGGTCAATAACCAATAGCAGAACCTGGATGCTCATATTGGCTCCCACATATTCTACGAAGATCTTTATCGGTCAGACCGCATAACTACATACGTTGTTCCCTTTGTCATCGGTATGTTAATTGCCCGAGATTCGATTGTCGGTATCTCAATACCTAGTTCAATCTCGTTACCGGCAAGTCTCTTTACTCGATTCGTAACACATCATCCCGCAACTAACTCATTAGTTGCAATGCTTGCAAGGCTTATAGTGATGTGCATTACCGAGTGGGCCCAGAGATACCTCTCCGATAATCGGAGTGACAAATCCTAATCTCGAAATACGCCAACCCAACAAGTACCTTCGGAGACACCTGCAGAGCACCTTTATAATCACCCAGTTACGTTGTGACGTTTGGTGGCACACAAAGTGTTCCTCCGGTAAACGGGAGTTGCATAATCTCATAGTCATAGGAACATGTATAAGTCATGAAGAAAGCAATAGCAACAAACTAAACGATCAAGTGCTAAGCTAACGGAATGGGTCAAGTCAATCACATCATTCTCCTAATGATGTGATCCCGTTAATCAAATGACAACTCATGTCTATGGTTAGGAAACATAACCATCTTTGATCAATGAGCTAGTCAAGTAGAGGCATACTAGTGAGACTCTGTTTGTCTATGTATTCACACATGTACTATGTTTCCGGTTAATACAATTCTAGCATGAATAATAAACATTTATCATGATATATGGAAATAAATAATAACTTTATTATTGCCTCTAGGGCATATTTCCTTCGGTCTCCCACTTGCACTAGAGTCAATAATCTAGTTCACATTGCCATGTGATTTAATACCAATAGTTCACATCACCATGTGATTAACACCCATAGTTCACATCGACATGTGACCAACACCCAAAGGGTTTACTAGAGTCAATAATCTAGTTCACATCGCTATGTGATTAACACCCAAAGAGTACTAAGGTGTGATCATGTTTTGCTTGTGAGAGAAGTTTAGTCAACGAGTCTGCCACATTCAAATCCGTAAGTATTTTGCAAATTTCTGTGTCAACAATGCTCTGCACGGAGCTACTCTAGCTAATTGCTCCCACTTTCAATATGTATCCAGATTGAGATTTAGAATCATCTGGATCAGTGTCAAAATTTGCATCGACGTAACCCTTTACGACGAACCTTTTTTTCACCTCCATAATCGAGAAACATATCCTTATTCCACTAAGGATAATTTTGACCGCTGTCTAGTGATCTACTCCTAGATCACTATTGTACTCCCTTGCTAAATACAGTGTAGGGTATACAATAGATCTGGTACACACCATGGCATACTTTATAGATCCTATGGCTGAGGCATAGGGAATGACTTTCATTCTCTCTCTATCTTCTGCCGTGGTCGGGTTTTGAGTCTTACTCAACATCACACCTTGTAACACAGGCAAGAACTCCTTCTTTGACTGTTCCATTTTGAACTACTTCAAAATCTTTTCAAGGTATGTACTCATTGAAAAACTTATCAAGCGTCTTGATCTATCTCTATAGATCTTGATGCTCAATATGTAAGCAGCTTCACCGAGGTCTTTCTTTGAAAAAATCCTTTCAAACATTCCTTTATGCTTTGCAGAATAATTCTACATTATCTCCGATCAACAATATGTCATTCACATATACTTATCAGAAATGATGTAGTGCTCCCACTCACTTTCTTGTAAATACAGGCTTCGCCGCAAGTCTGTATAAAACTATATGCTTTGATCAACTTATCAAAGCATATATTCCAACTCCGAGATGCTTGCACCAGTCCATAGATGGATGGCTGGAGCTTGCATATTTTGTTAGCACCTTTAGGATTGAAAAAACCTTCCGGTTGCATCATATACAACTCTTCTTCCAGAAATCCATTCAGGAATGCAGTTTTGACATCCATCTGCCAAATTTCATAATCATAAAAGGCGGCAATTGCTAACATGATTCGGACAGACTTAAGCATAGATACGAGTGAGAAACTCTCATCGTACTCAACACCTTGAACTTGTCGAAAACCTTTTTACGACAATTCTAGCTTTGTAGATGGTAACACTACTATCAGCGTCTGTCTTCCTCTTGAAGATCCATTTATTCTCAATGGCTCGCCGATCATTGGGCAAGTCAATCAAAGTCCATACTTTGCCCTCATACATGGATCTCATCTCAGATTTCATGGCCTCAAGCCATTTCGCGGAATCTGGGCTCATCATCGCTTCCTCATAGTTCGTAGGTTCGTCATGGTCAAGTAACATGACCTCTAGAACAGGATTACCGTACCACTCTGGTGCGGATCTCACTCTGGTTTACCTACGAGGTTCGGTAGTAACTTGATCTGAAGTTACATGATCATCATCATTAGCTTCCTCACTAATTGGTGTAGTAGTCACAGGAATAGATTTCTGTGATGAACTACTTTCCAATAAGGGAGCAGGTACAGTTACCTCATCAAGTTCTACTTTCCTCCCACTCACTTCTTTCAAGAGAAACTCCTTCTCTAGAAAGGATCCATTCTCAGCAATGAATATCTTGCCATCGGGTCTGTGATAGAAGGTGTACCCAACATTTTTTGGGTATCCTATGAAGAATTACTTCTCTGATTTGGGTTCGAGCTTATCATGTTGAAACTTTTTCACATAAGCATCGCAGTCCCAAACTTTAAGAAACGACAGCTTAGGTTTCTCGCCAAACCACAGTTCATACGGTGTCATCTCAACGGATTTAGATGGTGCCCTATTTAACGTGAATGTAGCTGTCTCTAATGCATAACCCCAAAACGATAGTGGTAATCGGTAAGAGACATCATAGATCGCACCATATCTAATAAAGCACGGTTACGACATTCTGACACACCATTACACTGTGGTGTTCCAGGTAGCGTGAGTAGTGAAACTATTTCACATTGTTTTAACTGAAGGCCAACCACGTAACTCAAATATTTTACTTCTGCGATCATATCGTAGAAACTTTTATTTTGTTACGATGATTCTCCACTTCACTCTGAAATTCTTTGAACTTTTCAAATGTTTCAGACTTGTGTTTCATCAAGTAGATATACTCATATCTGCTCAAATCATCTGTGAAGATCAGAAAATAATGATACCTGCCGCGAGCTTCAATATTCATCGACCACATACATCAGTATGCATGGTTTCCAGCAAATCTGTTGCTTGCTGCATTGTTCCGGAGAACGGAGTCTTAGTCATCTTGCCCATGAGGCATGGTTCGCAAGCATCAACTGATTCATAATCAAGTGATTCCAAAAGCCCATCGGCATGGATTTTCTTCATGCGCTTTACAGCAATATGACCTAACCGGCAGTGCCACAAATAAGTTGCACTATCATTATTAACTTTGCATCTTTTGGCTTCAATATTATAAAAATGTGTATCACCATGATCGAGATCCAACAAACCATTTTTATTGGGTGTATGACCATAGAAGGTTTTATTCATGTAAACAGAACAACAATTATTCTCTAACTTACATGAATAACTGTATTACAATAAACATGATCCAATCATATTCATGCTCAACGCAAACACTAAATAACATTTATTTTAGGTTTAACACTAATCCAGAAAGTATAGGGAGTGTGCGATGATGATCATATCAATCTTGGAACCACTTCCAACACACATCGTCACTTCACCCTTAACTAGTCTCTGTTCATTCTGCAACTCCCGTTTCGAGTTACTACTCTTAGCAACTGAACTAGTATCAAATACCGAGGGGTTGCTATAAACACTAGTAAAGTACACATCAATAACATGTATATCCAATATACCTTTGTTCACCTCGCCATCCTTCTTATCCGCCAAATACTTGGGGCAGTTCCGCTTCTAGTGACCAGTCCCTTTGAAGTAGAAGCACTCGGTCTCAGGCTTAGGTCCAGACTTGGGCTTCTTCACTTGAGCAGCAACTTGCTTGCTGTTCTTCTTGAAGTTCCCTTTCTTCCCTTTTCCCTTTTTGAAACTACTGGTCTTTGTCAACCATCAACACTTGATGCTTTTCTTGATTTCTACCTTCGTCGATTTCAGCATCACGAAGAGCTTGGGAATTACTTTTGTCATCCCTTGCATATTATAGTTCATCACTAAGTTCTAGTAACTCGGTGATAGTGACTAGAGAACTTTGTCAATTACTCTCTTATCTGGAAGATTAACTCCCACTTGATTCAAGCAATCGTAGTACTCAGACAATCTGAGCACATGCTCACTGGTTGAGCTATTCTCCTCCATCTTGTAGGCAAAGTACTGTCAGAGGTCTCATACCTCTCGACACGGGCATGAGTATGAAATACCAATTTCAACTCTTGGAACATCTTACACGGCGTTCAAAACGTCTCTGAAGCCCTGATTCTAAGCCGTTAAGCATGGTGCACTAAACTATCAAGTAGTCATCATATTAAGATAGCCAAACGTTCATAACGTCTGCATCTGCTCCTGCAATAGGTCTGTCACCTAGCGGTGCATTAAGGACATAATTCTTCTGTGCAGCAATGAGGATAATCCTCAGATCACGGATCCAATCCGCATCATTGCTACTAACATCTTTCAACTTAATTTTCTCTAGGAACATATCAAAAATAAAATAGGGGAGCTAAACACGAGCTATTGATCTACAACATAGATATGCTAATACAACCAGGACTTAGTTCATGATAAATTTAAGTTCAATTCATCATATTACTTAAGAACTCCCACTTAGAAAGACATCCCTCTAATCTTCTAAGTGATCATGTGATCCAAATCAACTAAACCATAACCGATCATCACGTGAAATGGAGTAGTTTTCAATGGTGAACATCACTATGTTGATCATATCTACTATATGATTCACGCTCGACCTTTCGGTCTCAGTGTTCCGAGGCCATATCTGCATATGCTAGGCTCATCAAGTTTAACCTGAGTATTTTGCGTGTGCAAAACTGGCTTGCACCCGTTGTAGATGGACGTAGAGCTTATCACACCCGATCATCACGTGGTGTCTGGGCACGACGAACTTTGGCAATGGTGCATACTCAGGGAGAACACTTATACCTTGAAATTTTAGTAAGGGATCATCTTATAAAGCTACCATCGAACTAAGCAAAATAAGATGCATAAAAGATAAACATCATATGCAATCATAATATGTGACATGATATGGCCATGATCATCTTGTGCCTTTGATCTCCATCTCCAAAGTAATGTCATTATCTCCATCGTCACCGGCATGACACCATGATCTCCATCATCTTGATCTATATCAATGTGTCGTCACATGGTCGTCTCGCCAACTATTGCTATCGCATAGCGATAAAGTAAAGCAATTATTTGGTGCTTGCATCTTATGCAATAAAGAGACAACCATAAGGCTTCTGCCAGTTGTTGATAACTTCAACAAAACATGATCATCTTATACAACAACTTATATCTCATCACATCTTGACCATATCACATCACAACATGCCCTGCAAAAACAAGTTAGACGTCCTCTACTTCGTTGTTGCAAGTTTTACGTGGCTGCTACGGGCTTAGCAAGAACCATTCTTACCTACGCATCAAAACCACAATGATAGTTTGTCAAGTTGGTGCTGTTTTAACCTTCTCAAGGACCGGGCGTAGCCACACTCGGTTCAACTAAAGTTGGAGAAACAGACACCCGCTAGTCACCTGTGTGCATAGCACGGTGGTAAAACCAGTCTCGCGTAAGCGTACGCGTAATGTCGGTCCGGGGCGCTTCATCCAACAATACCGCCGAACCAAAGTGTGACATGCTCGTAAGAAGTATGACTTATATCGCCCACAACTCACTTGTGCTCTACTTGTGCATATTACATCAACGCATAAAACCTGGCTCGGATGCCACTGTTGGGGAATGTAGTAATTTCAAAAATATTCCTACGCACACTCAAGATCATGGTGATGCATAGCAACGAGAGGGCAGAGTGTGTCCACGTACCCTCATAGACCGAAAGCGGAAGCGTTAGCACAACGCGGTTGATGTAGTCATATGTCTTCACGATCCGACCGATCAAGTACCGAACGCACGGCACCTCCGAGTTCTGTACATGTTCAACTCGATGACGTCCCTCGAACTCTGATCCAGCCGAGTGTTGAGGCAGAGTTTCGTCAGCACGACGGCGTGTTGACGATGATGATGTTCTACCGACGCAGGGCTTCGCCTAAGCACCGCTACGATATGATCGAGGTGGATTATGGTGGAGGGGGCACCGCACACGGCTAAGAGATCAAAAGATCAATTGTGTGTCTCTTTGGGGTGCCCCCTGCCCCCGTATATAAAGGAGTGGAGGAGGGGGAGGGCTGGCCCTCTCTATGGCGCGCCCTAGGGGAGTCCTACTCCCACCGGGAGTAGGATTCCCCCTTTCCTAGTAGACCTAGGAGCCCTTCCAAGTAGTAGGAGTAGGAGGGAAGGAAAGGGAAGGGAAAAGGAGAAGGAAGAAAGGGGGCGCCCCCCTCCCTAGTCCAATTCGGACCAGCCCATGGGGAGGGGTGCGGCCACCCTTTGAGGCCTTTCTCTCCTTTCCCGTATGGCCCATTAAGGCCCAATACAAATTCCTGTAACTCCCCGGTACTCCCGAAAATACCCGAATCACTCGGAACCTTTCCGATGTCCGAATAAAGTCGTCCAATATATCGATCTTTACGTCTCGACCATTTCGAGACTCCTCGTCATGTCCCCGATCTCATCCGGGACTCCAAAATACTTCGGTACATCAAAACACATAAACTCATAATATAACCGTCATCGAACTTTAAGCGTGCGGACCCTACGGGTTCAAGAACTATGTAGACATGACCGAGACACGTCTCTGGTCAATAACCAATAGCGAAACCTGGATGCTCATATTGGCTCCCACATATTCTACGAAGATCTTTATCGGTCAGACCGCATAACTACATACGTTGTTCCCTTTGTCATCGGTATGTTACTGCCCGAGATTCGATCGTCGGTATCTCAATACCTAGTTCAATCTCGTTACCGGCAAGTCTCTTTACTCGATTCGTAACACATCATCCCGCAACTAACTCATTAGTTGCAACGCTTGCAAGGCTTATAGTGATGTGCATTACCGAGTGGACCCAGAGATACCTCTCCGACAATCGGAGTGACAAATCCTAATCTCGAAATACGCCAACCCAACAAGTACCTTCGGAGACACCTGTAGAGCACCTTTTTAATCACCCAGTTACGTTGTGACGTTTGGTGGCACAAAAAGTGTTCCTTCGGTAAACGGGAGTTGCATAATCTCATAGTCATAGGAACATGTATAAGTCATGAAGAAAGCAATAGCAACAAACTAAACGATCAAGTGCTAAGCTAACGGAATGGGTCAAGTCAATCACATCATTCTCCTAATGATGTGATCCCGTTAATCAAATGACAACTCATGTCTATGGTTAGGAAACATAACCATCTTTGATCAACGAGCTAGTCAAGTAGAGGCATGCTAGTGACACTCTGTTTGTCTATGTATTCACACATGTATTATGTTTCCGGTTAATACAATTCTAGCATGAATAATAAACATTTATCATGATATAAGGAAATAAATAATAACTTTATTATTGCCCTCTAGGGCATATTTCCTTCATAGTGTTCCTCACCCATTTCCTCCGCGGACTGGGATTTCCTCTCCACCCATTTGTCCGGAGGCTCATGTTCTACTACGGCCTGGATTTCCACGATCTGGCCCCGAACTTCATCCTCAACATCTCGGCGTTTATCGTCGTGTGCGAGGCTTTCCTCCGCATCAAGCCCCACTTCGGCTTATGGTTGAAGACTTTCAATGTCAAGCCGAAGGTAGTGAACGGCCGCCAGGCGGAGTGCGGAGGCGCCATGGTGGGCAAGATGCCCAACGTCACATAGCTCGAGGGCTCCTTCGTGGAGACCATAAAGGGGTGGCAATTGGGGTGGTTCTACATCACCGAGCCGCGTGACCCTACATGGGCCGCGGCCCCCGAGTTCCGATCTGGCTTCCCCACACGGCTTACCTCCTCGCAAGAGAAGGGCCTGTCCTGGGGTAGTTCGGGAGAGCTGACCGGACTCCAAACATGTATTCAAAACATGGTGAACAAGAAGATAAAACTTGTCAACGTAGTCCAGGTCATGCTCCACCGCCGGATCCTCCCGTGCCAGCAACGAGCCTTCAACTTGTGGGAGTTCGACCCGGCGCAGCACCGAACTCTGAACAGGCTCTTCGACACAACTCACGAAGATGCCTGGAGGGTGCTGTTCAAGAGCGCCGAGGTCCCCCCTCCCATTACTGAGGATCGCGGATTCAGCGCGAAGTGCCAAGCCAGTGCGGTAAGCTGCTTTACCTCTTACAGGATACTTATTTTTCATAGATTGACTCCATGCGGGATCTAAACTCCCGTACCTTTGACAGGACTGGCAGGATATGGCCGGACAAATCGACTATCCAGCTCCTTTGCCTGAAGGCCTAGCAGACGCTCTTCTGACGAAGATGCTGACTCCGGCTCCTTATACGGTGCCGGAGAAGACCAAGAAGGCCAAGGGAACCCGAAAGAGTTCCCGACGCCAGGCGTCATCGGACTCACCGTCCGAGGACTCTATGGCGCAATCCTCCCCTGAAGACGAGGAGGCAGAAGAAGATGCTCCCCCTCCAGACGGGGAGACAAGAAAAGGAAGGCCGCCCCAACTGGGGAGGCCGAAGGGTCCAAGTAGGGGAGGACTCTCCTTCCGGACAGCTCCACCACCGCCGCCGACAGCGAAGACGAGTTGCTGCCCAGGGCCAAGCCCCTGGGGAAGTCGTAAGTATTCGGATACCAGAGTAACTCATAGTATTCATTTGTGGCACTACTTCACCTAACGTCGAAATATGATCGTGCAGGCCGCCCCGAGCCCGTATTGATGTATCATCGGACGGCTCCCTGGGCTCGTCGGATATGGATAGCGATCCAGTCCCGACCGCCACCTCCCCTCATCCTGCGGACGACGCCGAGGTGCTGTCTCACGAGGCACCGGGTCGAGGGGAGATAGTCCCGGAGGCGCCTCAAGGCGGCCTCCCGGACTCCGGGAGCCGAGGGGACAAGGCCCCTGAGAGCTCCGAGTTCGGCCCTCAACCGAACACCGCACCGGGACCTCTAGTGGTTCCGGACTCGGGCAGGTGGCCTCCTTCTAGGAGGGGCGAGACGCCTGTACCGGTGACCTCTGTGCATCCAGAGGCGCCGGACAATCTGCTGGAAGCGCTTCGCAGCACTTCCATCGATGAGGAGCACCGTACTATCATGAGTGCGGTGATCCAGAAGGTTCAGTCCGCCAAGAGCGGATTGACTGAAGCCTGTACCAGCCTTCTAACAGGCTTTGAGGTATGTGTTTAAAATATAGGAAAATATTACCGCATAGACAGTAGCCCCTGATGCTCCGTTCGGTGTTCACAAAGATAAGCCGAACAGAGGATCAAACAATATCGCAGGAGTCTAATATGAGTGTGTCAATATGCATATGCAGGCTTCGCTACTGGCGTCCGCCGCACTGACTGCGTAGGTCGCCGTACTGAAGCAGGACCTTAAGGGTCCCAGGACGAGCTCGGCCTTGCCAAGAGGCAGCTCGAGGAGAACAAAGGTAAGTAGTACCTAGTCTGTGGATATGTATAAAAAGAGTGCGATTGCAAAATGACAGGATCATCGTGAATTTGCCAGGGGCCATGACCGAAGTGGTGACCCTAAAGCAAGCGTTGTCCGAGGCCGAAGATAAAGCCGCCAAGGAGCGCACCGAGCAAGAAAAGCAAGAGGCTCGGGTGGGCGAGGTGCAGCAAGAGCTCCAGGCTCTCGTGACGAAGCACGAGGCGTTGGAGCTTGACTCGAACACGCGAGAGTCTGAGCTTGCCGCGGCCCTCGAGAGCGCAAAAAGTGCCAAGGCCGAAGCCCAAAAGGCCCTCCAGGAGATCGACGCAATGAAGAAGATAGCGGCGGGTAAGGCATTCTATATGCAGAGCAAGCATGTAAAAGTAAATTACCGATTACTTACCCGAATTCGGAGCTCTCCATGAGCATTCGCAGATTTTCCCCGCAGCGTGTCGGGTGCCGCACAGTTTTACCAGGCCGAGGAGGGAAGCTCAACGGAGAAGCTGTTCTGGTCTCAGTATACTAGGACCGAACACCCAGTGCCTCTGAGCGACCAGCTAAAGCAGTTGGTTGAGCTGCACAAGGCGGCCGAACAGGCCATGAAGGGCCTTATAGTCCGGCTGTGGCCTGGCGACGCCCTTCCGAACAGCTACTTCGGCCTGGTGAGGCGTCTTGTGGATGCCTGCCCACGACTGGAGGTCGTCAAGCAGTCTGTCTGCATCGAAGGTGCACGCCGGGCTTTCGCCTGTGTGAAGGTGTAGTGGGCCAAGCTAGACGTCGTGAAGCTGATCAAGGAAGGGCCGCCGCAGGGCAAGGAGCATCGCACCCCTGAAATTTATTATGAGGGTGTCCTGAAGGGTGCCCGTCTTGTAGAAGACGAATGTTCAAAGGATGTAATATTTGAGTAAACTTGCTCGTGTGATCCTGTATGATGAAAACTTGTTTCATATGCGCTATGCAACGCTTGTGTGAATTTAAAATATTACCTTCTGTTTGGCTGTTTATCCAGTCTGAGAGATGGCTAGTCCTCGTCTTCTGCCCCCATGCCACGAGTGCTGGGGTGTTCGGGATAAACCTGAGCACTCTTGTAACCATGTTTGGGTCCTTCGAGGGAGGTGCTCAGCACAGCGAACAAGGCAACCGGACTAATAATGCTTTATCACTCTCACTTAGCCATAGAATTCTATAATTTTAAATTTCGGCAAAGCCCCTGGTATTCGGAAGGCCGAATTCGGAGCGTGATACATGCCTTTAAGCCGGACAGGGTCGGCCCCTCGCTCTAAGCGACATAAGTCTTTAGGGACTCGAAAACCTCGCCGAACAGTGACCAGTCTCTCGCCTTATCATGACAGTCAGTTTTAGCTTTCTCTACTGAGGTCCTGAGCCCAGCAGAACCGGGGCACAATCACAGTAGTTCTCCTAGCGCTACCCTAGCTGATAGAGCGGAACGTAAGGTACCAAAACATAGGAGCTGGGCAAACCCAACATTTGACCAAAGACATGATTCGGAGCTGATGCATATAATGCTATAAGTTCGGGGTGCCGCACTTGTGAAAGTGGTCGGACTTTTCACACCATATTGGGGGTACGTAAGCCCCTGGTGTATTGGCCGTACCAAAGTGTACGGTTGCAAGGTGTCATTAATGAACACATATATGTATAACAAGAATGCAATAATAGTCGTAATGTTATGCATTGTTTATTCAAAAAGGTGTGTTTAAAGCAGAATGATACAGATGGTGCGATAAGCAAAGAGTAGGACTATGTCCCTTCCAAGGGCAAGCTGAGGAATAGTATTAAATCAAATATTTCGCTCATTATTGTAATCCACCTGGGAATTCTGTGGTGTGACGTAGCTTTCTGCCTCCTTGGTTGCTGCATCATGTGTTCGGCAATAGTGCTGCTGGGCAGGGTTTCCAGAGATTAAGGTCCTGAAAAAGAGAAAAATAACCAAACGGGAAGCCCCTAGTGCGGTTTAAGCCGCGTCTTGGGGCGTGCCGCAGTTGTGCCCCCCTCCCCACCTGTGCCCATGGTATTTTTAATGCGTAATTATGTACACGTGGCACGAGTTTCGCCGTTTGGCTGGGACTGGGGTGGGGCCGCATTGCTACATGAGCTCAGATCACGCCAGGCGGTCTAGTTGCCGATTGCCCTGAGCATGCTTGAAGGTGTCCGGGCCTTGAAACGCCGAACTGGTGGATTGCCTTGAGAGGCTGCTTTGCGCTTCTGTTGTGAGGGTCGCAGTGTGCTCCTCCGTTTGGAGAGAGCGCTCTGTGTTTCCAATGTCGGTGTCAAAACTGGCGGATCTCGGGTAGGGGGTCCCGAACTGTGCGTCTAAGGCAGATGGTAATAGGAGGCAGGGGACACAATGTTTTACCCAGGTTTGGGCCCTCTTGATGGAGGTAAAACCCTACGTCCTGCTTGATTAATATTGATGATATGGGTAGTACAAGAGTAGATCTACCACGAGATCAGAGAGGCTAAACCCTAAAAGCTAGCCTATGGTATGATTGTATGTTGTCCTACGGACTAAAACCCTCCGGTTTATATAGACACCGGAGGGGCTAGGGTTACACAAGGTCGGTTACAAAGGAGGAGATATACATATCTGTATTGCCTAGCTTGCCTTCCACGCCAAGTAGAGTCCCATCCGGACACGAGATGAAGTCTTCAATCCTATATCTTCATAGTCTAACAGTCCGGCCAATGGAGATAGTCCGGTTGTCTGGAGACCCCCTAATCCAGGACTCCCACAAAGATCTTTATCGGTCAAACCCCATAACAACATACGTTGTTCCCTTTGTCATCGGTATGTTACTTGCCCGAGATTCGATCGTCGGTATCTCAATACCTAGTTCAATCTCGTTACCGGCAAGTCTCTTTACTCGTTATGTGATGCATCATGCCGCAACTAACTCATTAATCACATTGCTTGCAAGGCTTATAGTGATGTGCATTACCGAGAGGGCCCGGGGATACCTCTCCGATACACGAAGTGACAAATCCTAATCTCGATCTATGCCAACTCAACAAACACCATCGGAGACACCTATAGAGCATCTTTATTGTCACCCAGTTACATTGTGACGTTTGGTAGCACACTAAGTGTTCCTCTGGTATTCGGGAGTTGCATAATCTCATAGTCATAGGAACATGTATAAGTTATGAAGAAAGCAATAGCAATAAACTAAATGATCATAGTGCTAAGATAATGGATGGGTCAAGTCAATCACATCATTCTCTAATGATGTGATCACGTTCATCAAATGACAACTCATGTCTATGGTTAGGAAACTTAACCATCTTTGATTAATGAGCTAGTCAAGTAGAGGCATACTACTGACACTCTATTTGTCTATGTATTCACACATGTATCAAGTTTTCGGTTAATACAATTCTAGCATGAATAATAAACATTTATCATGATATAAGGAAATATAAATAACAACTTGATTATTGCCTCTAGGGCATATTTCCTTCAGTCTCCCACTTGCACTAGAGTCAATAATCTAGATTACATTGTAATGATTCTAACACCCATGGAGTCTTGGTGCTGATCATGTTTTGCTCGTGAGAGAGGCTTAGTTGATGGGTCTGCAACATTCAGATCCATATGTATCTTGCAAATCTCTATGTCTCCCTCCTTGACTTGATCGCGGATGGAATTGAAGCGTCTCTTGATGTGCTTGGTTCTCTTGTGAAATCTGGATTCCTTTGCCAAGGCAATTGCACCAGTATTGTCACAAAAGATTTTCATTGGACCCGATGCACTAGGTATGACACCTAGATCGGATATGAACTCCTTCATCCAGACTCCTTCATTTGCTGCTTCCGAAGCAGCTATGTACTCCGCTTCACACGTAGATCCCGCCACGACGCCCTGCTTGGAACTGCACCAACTGACAGCTCCACCATTCAATAAAAATACGTATATGGTTTGTGACTTAGAGTCATCCGGATCAGTGTCAAAGCTTGCATTGACGTAACCGTTTACGACGAGCTCTTTGTCACCTCCATAAACGAGAAACATATCCTTAGTCCTTTTCAGGTATTTCAGGATGTTCTTGACCGCTGTCCAGTGATCCACTCCTAGATTACTTTGGTCCCTCCCTGCTAAACTAATAGCAAGGCACACATCAGGTCTGGTACACAACATTGCATACATGATAGAACCTATTGCTGAAGCATAGGGAATGGCCTTCATTTTCTCTCTATCTTCTACAGTGGTCAGGCATTGAGTCTGACTCAACTTCACACCTTGTAACACAGGCAAGAACCCTTTCTTTGCTTGATCCATTTTGAACTTCTTCAAAACTTTATCAAGGTATGTGCTTTGTGAAAGTCCAATTAAGCATCTTGATCTATCTCTATAGATCTTGATGCCCAATATATAAGCAGCTTCACCGAGGTCTTTCATTGAAAAATTCTTATTCAAGTATCCTTTTATGCTATTCAGAAATTCAGTATCATTTCCGATCAACAATATGTCATCTACATATAATATCAGAAATGCTACAAAGCTACCACTCACCTTTTTGTAAATACAGGCTTCTCCAAAAGTCTGTATAAAACCATATGCTTTGATCACACTATCAAAGCGTATATTCCGACTCCGAGAGGCTTGCACCAGTCCATAAATGGATCGTTGGAGCTTGCACACTTTGTTAGCACCTTTTGGATCGACAAAACCTTCTGGTTACATCATATACAACTCTTTTTTAAGATATCCATGAAGGAATGCAGTTTTGACATCCATTTGCCAAATTTCATAATTATAAAATGCGGTAATTGCTAACATGATTTGGATGGACTTAAGCATCGCTACGGGTGAGAAGGCCTCATCGTAGTCAACTCCTTGAACTTGTCAAAAACCTTTCGCAACAAGTCGAGCTTTGTAGACAGTAACATTACCGTCAGCGTCTGTCTTCTTCTTGAAGATCCATTTATTCTCCATGGCTTGCCGATTGGCGGTGTCCTGGACTAGGGGGTACTCACCACGTCGTCTCACGATCTATTAGATTGGGCCGAGGCCCCCCATGGCCATATACTCATGGGCCAGTTCAGACAGCTGCCGCATACAAGGAAGATTCCACAAAGACTTGGCGATCAAGACAAGGACTTCTCCCCACCGGCGTATTGGCTAGGACTCTTGTTAACCTAGGCCTCTGGTGCATTATATAAACCAGGGCCAGGCTAGTCGATACAACATACAGAACAACAATCATACCATAGGCTAGCTTTTAGGGTTTAGCCTCCTTGATCTCGTGGTAGATCTACTCTTGTACTACCCATATCATCAATATCAATCAAGCAGGACGTAGGGTTTTACCTCCATCAAGAGGGCCCGAACCTGGGTAAAACATCGTGTTCCTTGCCTCCTGTTACCATCCGGCCTAGATGCACAGTTCGGGACCCCCTACCCGAGATCCGCCTGTTTTGACACCGACATCGGTGGTTTCATTGAGAGTTCCACTGTGTGATCGACAAAAGGATCGATGGCTCGCTTGCAGATCAACTGCGACTTCGGCGTCTTCGTCACCAGTTCGACTGGTCACCTTGGTTCGACCAAGAATTGCGCCCCGTGTTCGGATCACCATGTTCGGACGAGGGCCTTCATCAAACATCAACTCCGATCTCTATCAAGATCACTGAGGAATCATCTATGGAGCTCGGGGGCTCAACGTCAACATTGCCCTCAAGCGACCGTGCTGTTTTTTTTGGATAGCAAACTCGTATCTGCCGCCACCACCTCCTCGAGTATCGCTTTGATGATCGCTTTGGTGGAATTGTGCGGAATTGAGTCTATAACAACCCTGGAAAATTTGTTGAGTTCCTATGGAGGAATCTCTGGCAATCCACGATATACCGGAGCCCTGTCAAATCTGGATGGGAATTTGGATGAGTTTAGGGCGTGGTGTCCAGTTTCTAGCTCGGATGTCCTTTGGAAGATCCAATCGTTGATCGGCTGAGGAATTTCTATATCTACCACCTCTCAAAATTTCAGCTCGATCCGACCATCCAAACTCCGGGAACCTTCCGATTAGTGCATCACTTTTTGAATCTGTTTTCTGCGCGAAAACGAATCCGACCCAAGTTCATCTTTTTTATGAACGGGATTTCGGACATCCCTTTTGAAGGAAGTTTTGTATGGGGTATTGTGTTTTGTTCCCGAACACATCCCACCAACTTTAAGATCTTTTGAACATGATCTTCGACATCATGCTGGTGTCAAACCAGTCCGGCAATATTACTCCACGGCTGCCGACCTACGCTAGACACGTTATCACTTTAGCCGAGCTCAACTTCTTCGGATCATCATCTCGGCAAGCCAAACAAGAGTCCGGCATCGCGAAGGATAAATCATCATCAACATCGCCGCCCCACGGATTACACGGAGCGGGCATACCGGCATCGCCGCACGGTCGCTTTATCAAGCCGGCATCGACCACGTCACGACCTGCATTGACAGGGCCGCACTATTGCTTCTTCAAGCTGGTGTCCATCATGCCGACCTACTTCGACTCATCGGCTGACGTCGAGGCTTCGACATCTCGACTGGACCGGGGGCTTCGCCATCTCTTCATCAACCTACTCTGGACACTTCGGCGTCACTAGCCGACCAGCTCCGTCACGTTAGCTGGGCCGAGGGCTTTGCCTCGGCGAGTCAACCTTTACCAGCATTGCCATGCCGTCGTTTTATCGCCCATCAGGCAATGGGTGTGCGGAGCGAGTCCCAATTTTGGGAATCACCTTCCTTCGGATTGCTACAACAAATAAACCAGGTGCTATTAATCCCAGTATTTTTTGCTTGTTTGGGTTCATTTTTCCCAAGGAATTATTACTCTGGTTTGTCCATGATATGTACACAGGTCTATCAAATGGTGACCGCATTAACGACGGCCGCGTGGTGGTTCGATCAGTTCCCGTACATAGTCCGGCGAACGCCGCATCCGAAGCTCGGACCGACCTATGAATTCAGGCTTTGCCACGCCTTTACTACATCATGCCGACGCCCTGCATCGACATTGACTTCGGCGCCAGGCCATATTTCTTCTATTCCTCACTTTGCATAAATTATTTATTATGCAACATTTTTTTTAATTATCATTATTACTATTATCTCCGGTTTGCACTATTTTTTGTGCACAGGAAAATGATCCGGGGACTTCAGCGTCACTCTGCCGGTCTGCATTGACCATGCTATGTCACCACTTCGGCGTGTCGAGCTCTCCGCTCCGCCACCTCAGGACTGGCTTGGGGGATGGAACCTTGCCCCGTATCAAGCTCGGACTGCGTCATCAATACCGAACATATTAACCAGCTAAGTCGCTTTCATGCTCAAAGCTTTAATTTCTAACTTGTGTTCGGTTCGGCCAAGCATTATACTTTTTCGGAAAAAAGTTGCTTGTAAAAAAAATTCCTTGCCCAAACTGTGTTTGTGACGCATAAATTCAAATACCCAATTCGTTTGGGGACTTCCTTCATGAAGCTTTTCCACTTGCATATGATTATACTTGTACGGCTTCGTTCCTTGTTCGTGTATTATGCCACAATATGCACCATATTGACTTAAGCGATTTGCAAGCTGGGTTGCCTTGCTCCTGTGTTTACCCCTACATTCCGATTGTTCGGCTAGGGAGTAAAGGGAGCACCTCTGCGATTGTCACGATCGGGTCGCCTGAGCCGGACCTCAGACTGGGTGAAGTCGAAAGCTAGCGCTCTTATAGTTTTCAATGATGGTCGGCACACAACGGAACTCATGAGTACAAAAAATCTATTGCACAAGTCTCATAATAACAATGAGCACCGAAGAAAGGTATCGATGGGGGTACTATTTTCTTCGAAGATGCTTCTTACACTTCACGGTAATATAGCATAAGTTCCCTGAGCGCGCTTTGTCTGTTACAGCCTTATGGCCTGATTGCCTGGTTATTGGAAACACCGTCGATATTCTCGACCGATGGAGTACATAACACTTTTCGGTCCTTGACCAAAGAGGGAGAAGCTGACGGTCGGTTAAGACGCGTTTAAAGTTCGGTTGAACATAGATATGATATAAGTACTTCGGTACATGCAATCATTCTTCTACCCAAGTCACTTGGGGGCTCTTAAGTTTATTTGAGCCGTTTTATAATAAGTGTTCTTCTTCTTAGTCGTTGCAAAGTTTTATTATTATTATTTATCACTCCTTTTTTCGACACGAGTGTGCGGTCAGCCGGGGAGCCTAATTTCTCTCTCAAAGCCGCTAGAGTTTAGTTTGCTAAACTGGCCTGATGAGAAGTACTCCGCCCTCGGGATAGGAGGTTGAAGCCGTAGGCTGACCCGCTCGAAGTCTTGAGATAAGATGTATCATGTTAAAGCACGACAGAAGCACTTCCTTTTTCTAAGACCAACTTTTGGATTGGCACCGAACACTTGATATTGTTCGAACGTCATGTTTTTACTGACGTTTCTTGGTTTTCCAAGCTTTTTGGCACTTTTAAACTATTTGTGCTTTTCCAGCATTAGTCTCACAGTGCAACGCCGGACACCTTTAGGGATTCGGCAAAAACATTCTCAGATATTGCTATATATGCATCGGTTTCGAATTGTGTCTTCGGTCAATAGTTGGGTTGCCCGGCTCCTGCACTTGCTTCCTACGTTCCGTTTTGTTCGGCTAGGCGTGCAAAGGGAGAACCACTGCGATTGTGCTTCCAGCTCACATGGTTAAGCACCTCAGTGGAGAAAGCCGAAAACTGACTTTCACAATAAGTGTAAACTGGTCAGTGATCCGATGACTATGTTAAATGATGGGCCGTTCATAACATTGGCCAAAGTGTTTACGGCTTGACCCCGACTGTCGCCGAACACTACCAGGGGCTATTAACTGGCCTCCCAAACTAAATCCTCAATATTTTGCTCTTACATTAGAGCTGAGGTTTAATGATCATGCTTAGCATGACAACCCAAAGAAAGGAACCGATAGCGGGACTATTTTCTTTGGAAGACATTTCTTCTATTAAACAGTAATATAACTCTCTGCGTACCTTCGTTTATAAAACCGTATGGCCAGATTGCCTTGTTTGTTGTAAATCTTTGCCCTCATAAAGGCTTTATAAAGTAGGACAAACACTCCTCGGCTACTGGCCGAGGAGCTGGAAGCCGATGGTCGGTCAACAAAGTTTTGTACAATGCGGATCCGAGCATTAATGACGTAAAGTACTTGGATACATAGAGTCATTACACATAATTTGTGATTTTACTATGGATATTGATCCTTAATTCGGCCACCCGTGCCCGCATTAAGGCTCGGGGGCTACTGGGCTTCGGGCTTATTATTCACAAATATTAAAGGGGCACATTGATCCCCTGATCTGGTGTTACCACCCGACCAGTGTCTCGGGGGCTACTGCATTGCTTGTCCAATGCAGAAAATTTTATGTGCAATATAGTTTCCGCGGAGATTTTGATCTTCAGGTTGGTCGGCCGCACCCAACCCGAGTCTCGAGGACTGAGCACGCCGCTTTTAGTGTCCCGAAGTATTCTGCCGAGCTTGGACTTGATCCTCAGGCCGATTTTGCAAATCAACCTGAGTCTCAGTGGCTACTGGGATCAACGATCTTACGTCATCCTTCAGGTGCATCTCGGGTTTTAGACCGGTACACACCTTGAGGGCTACTGGCTATATATCTCGGCAGAGAATAAATTGCACCAATAAAAAATATTCACAAAAATCGGCCCACATTCGGGGTGGTGCACCACCTCGGAAGTAGCCCGGCATAAAGCTCGGGCACTAGTGGCTGGCTCCATAGAGGGCATTTCCGGCATTAAGCTCGGCTAAACTCCTTCAAACTTCTTTGAACCAAGGTGATTTACGACACCTTGGATACAGTCTGGCGTTGGAGCTCGGATATACAGTACGGCGTTGGAGCTCGGATACATAGTCCGGCGTTGGAGCTCGGGTACATTCCGGCGTTAGAGCTGGGAAGCGGTCCAGCATTGGTGCTTGGTCGCAAAAGATACCTCGAATACAGTCCGGTGTTGGAGCTTGGACGCAAGAGGACGCTGCCGCCCGGGAACAACTTCAAACCCGAGGTGTGGCATAAAAAAAAACAAGGCATTGGTAAAGGCCGGAAACTTAAAGGGGCTCCTCGGATACCCGACGTGTAAACTCGTCGAATGCATTTCGGCGATCCTCAAGATCGAAGATAAAGAAGATTTGTTGAACCAGTTTTCAAGACCGACGACCGAAGATGAAGAACAGTTCGGAAGAATCGAGGAGCGTCCCTAACTTGAAGACCGGTTCAGGGGGCTACTAACGGTGTCCTGGACTAGGGGGTACTCACCACGTCGTCTCCCGATCTATTAGATTGGGCCGAGGCCCCCCATGGCCGTATACTCATGGGCCAGTTCAGACAGCTGCCGCATACAAGGAAGATTCCACAAAGACTTGGCGATCAAGACAAGGACTTCTCCCCACCGGCGTATTCGGCTAGGACTCTTGTTAACCTAGGCCTCTGGTGCATTATATAAACCAGGGCCAGGCTAGTCGATACAACATATAGAACAACAATCATACCATAGGCTAGCTTTTAGGGTTTAGCCTCCTTGATCTCGTGGTAGATCTACTTTTGTACTACCCATATCATCAATATTAATCAAGCAGGACGTAGGGTTTTACCTCCATCAAGAGGGCCCGAACCTGGGTAAAACATCGTGTTCCTTGCCTCCTGTTACCATCCGGTCTAGACGCACAGTTCGGGACCCCCTACCCGAGATCCGCCGGTTTTGACACCGACACCGATCATTGGGCAAGTCAACCAAAGTCCATACTTTGTTCTTATACATGGATCCCATCTCAGGTTTCATGGCTTCAAGCCATTTTGTGGAATCTGGGCTCATCATCACTTCCTCATAGTTCGTAGGTTCGTCATGGTCAAGTAACATGACTTCCAAAACAGGATTACCGTACCACTCTGGTGCGGATCTTACTCTGGTTGACCTACGAGGTTCAGTAGTAACTTGATTAGAAGTTTCATGATCATCATCATTAGCTTCCTATCTTACTGGTGTAGGAATCATTGGAACTGATTTTTGTGATGAACTACTTTCCAATAAGGGAGCAGGTACAATTACCTCATCAAGTTTTACTTTCCTCCCACTCACTTATTTCGAGAGAAACTCCTTCTCTAGAAAGGATCCATTCTTAGCAACGAATATCTTGCCTTCGGATCTATGATAGAAGGTGTACCCAATAGTCTCCTTTGGATATCCTATGAAGACACATTTCTCCGATTTGGGTTCGAGCTTATCAAGTTGAAGCTTTTTCACATAAGCATCGTAGCCCCAAACTTTCAGAAACGACAACTTGGGTTTCTTGCCAAACCACAGTTCATATGGTGTCGTCTCAACGGATTTAGATGGTGCCCTATTTAACGTGAATGTGACCGTCTCTAAAGCATAACCCCAAAATGATAGCGGTAAATCAGTAAGAGACATCATAGATCGCACCATATCTAATAAAGTACGATTACGGCGTTTGAACACACCATTACGTTGTGGTGTTCTGGGTGGCGCGAGTTGCAAAACTATTCCGCATTGTTTCAAATGAAGACCAAACTCGTAACTCAAATATTCTCCTCCACGATGAGATCACAGAAACTTTATTTTTTTGTTACGATGATTTTCCACTTCACTCTGAAATTCTTTGAACTTTTCAAATGTTTCAGATTTTGTAGCGACCCGACGTCAAACGGTTAAGTCTCTGTGCTTCAGTATCATGTCTGGATCGGTAATGCTGACACACAGTACTCGAGGATTTATAACAGAGTAGCAATCACACACTTATTACATCGAATGTCTCCAAAGAGAACTTATTACAATAAATATGGCTTAAGGCCATCTAATACGATAACAGCGGAACGCTTGGAAGATAAAGTGAGTCCATCAACTCCAACGGCATTGCTGAGATGCACGGCAATGACCTAACGAACCTTACTCTTTGTCTGAAAAGTCTGCAACATAATACGTTGTAGCCCGAAAATGGGTCAGCACATGGAATATGCTGGCAAAGTAACACAGTAGAGCAAGAACAGAATAATGCTATCACTACATGCATAGTTGGCTGGTGGAAAGCTCTATGATTACAGTTTTGCGAAAAGCCAATTTTCCCCATCAACAAAGGAATAGATTTTAATTTAACTATCATGGTAGTTGAAACATCATTGAGAAGGTTCCTCCAACTCAATCCCAATTAAAGTAATTATCAACCCGACAATATTAATTTAGAGTGATGAGATACTTAAGATAATCCAAGTACTAGATACTCAAGATGTCCATAACCGGGGACACGGCTAACCATGATTAGATTGTACACTCTGCAGAGGTTTGCGCACTTTTTCCCACAAGACTCGATCTCCTCCGTTGAATTTCTCGCACTACAAGATGTTTGAGAAATGGATGACCGAGACATAGCCTTTCAGAAACATTAACTCTCTACTCCGGGTAGACCATACCAAACCTACAACCCACTACCCGCTGATCTACCTCTTCGAGAGCTTCACGTAACTTACTCAACTATGCTAGAGCCCATAATAGCTTATGGCTGCACACGGAAGTTTCTAGCATGAATAGTCTCAGTTCCCTTTGAGCCTGGGTGGCGGTCCATAGGAAGATCACATGGGTACTCTGGGATTTCCAAGAAATACAGGCAACACTGGGTACTCCAAGTGCCTCAATCCACCCAGATGTGTATTTAAGTTTCCACCTTTAGTTGAACCATTAATTATCAATCTCACATCTGTCATGGATTTCACTCACAAAAACCATGTCTACGAGCATAGCATAGCATATAAGCAACACGTAGAAGTAAGTCCCAAGGGTTTGAATGTAACAGGGCAATAGGTTCTACCTCATCAACTACTTCCCAACCCACATATTAATAACATCCTAATCGTGCAATGTTTGAGGACTGGAACTAATGCATAAAACTAGGTGATAAAGGGATATGATCAATACTTGCCTTGCTGACGATCCGCGTAACCTAGAGACTCCAAATAACACGCTTCGCACTTTGGAAATTCTATCGCAAACAAACAATAGCATACATAAGCAAACAAGCAAAGAAGCACGGGTAAAACTCAAATAAGAAGGTCTAACCAGAAAGTTCAACTTAAGAACTCCGGTTTGCAAAATGAATCAAATCGAACGGAACAATGAAACTCAAACGGCGAAAGAAACAAGATCCGTTTACTAATCTGGACCTAGGTCAAATTTTACAGTAACAAAAGCTTGTTCAAGTTGGTTAAACGAAAAGAGGGTCTCGAGACGAAGATCTAGGCGCTTGAATCGCCTGATTCCAACAAACGAGCAAAAAGATAAAGTAGAACGAAAATTGGATCAAAAATCGCGATCAGAAATAACCGTGGGAAAAATTCGATAAAAGAAAACTGACGAACAGGCTAACGAACGAGCATTCGTTGTCTGTAACTAACAAGCGAAAACCGTTCGTTAAAATGAACGTACGGACGGGCGTCCGCTAAATAGAAGAACTGGGAAAAACCGGCGAACCGATCTAAAAAAATGAACTAGGGTTTTTTTCTAAAAAACTAATTGGTTTTGTTAAAAAAATGGCAGCGACGAAATGGAGTGGTACCTCCGGCGAGGCTCCAGCGAGGCGGGGCTCGGGTGGCGGGGCGGCGGCGGCGCGGTGAAGCGGCGACGGCGGCGAGGCGCGGGAGGCAGCAGCGCGCGGCTCGGCTCGGGAGCGGGCTGCGGCAGCGGGGGGTTTGTGGGGGTGGCGGGGGGGCTCGGGCGGCGTATATAAAGGGCGGGGGCGGGGTGGCTTGGAGGAGGGGCAAGGCGGCGGCGGTGGAGGAGTCCGGCTCGGACTCTGTCCGAGTCGGCGGCGGCGGCGGGAGATGGGCCGGCCCGGCTGGGTTTCGGCCCAGCCGGTGCCCGAAGCTGTTTTTTTTAAACAATTCCACCAAACAGAAAATAATTCCTAGAAAATAAAATAAAAATCTAAAAATGCCAAAACAAATTTTTACCGTCTAAATAGAATATTTAGAACGAGGTGAACATTTTGTTGGCCCTAAAATGCAATTTTGAAAACGTGCAATTTTTCTAATGCAACTAAAATCCAAATAAAATAAAATATTTTATTTTAATATTTTTCCTCCAATATTTCAATTATTTTGTAGAAGTCATATTATATCCTCTCATATACTTTAATATGAAATATTTTCAGAGAGAAAAATAATTAAAACCAAACTCCTCGTTTCAGAATTTGATAAAAATCAAATTTGAAAACCAGGGAAATCCCCAACTCTCTCCGAGTGTCCTTGAGTTGCTTAGGATTTCGAGGATCGCGAGACAAAAAGCAATAAAATATGATATGCAAGAATGATCTATCTATAACATTCCAAATTGAAAATTTAGGATGTTACAAACCTACCCCCCTTAAGATGAATCTCGCCCTCGAGATTTCGGCTGGCTAGAAAATAGGTCTGGGTGGTCTTTGCGAAGATCATCTTCTCGTTACCATGTGGCTTCGTCCTCGGTATGATGGCTCCACTGAACTTTGCAAAACTTAATGACCTTGCTGCGGGTGACTCGACTGGTAAACTCCAAAATCTTGACTGGCTTCTCCTCATAAGTCAAGTCATTGTCCAACTGAATCGCCTCCAAGGGTACGGTATCTCTTAGCGGTATGTCGGCCATCTCAGCATGGCACTTCTTCAACTGGGAAACGTGAAACATATCGTGAACTCCTGACAGTCCTTCAGGTAACTCCAACTTGTAGGCAACTTCTCCCATCCGTTCCAAAACACGATACGGTCCTACAAATCTCGGGGCTAACTTTCCCTTAACTCCAAAACGTTTCACTCCTTGCAAGGGTTATACTCGCAGGTATGCTCTATCTCCAATTTCATAGGTTACCTCCTTGCGTTTCGAATCTGCATAACTCTTCTGTCTGGACTGAGCTATCTTTAGTCTATCTCGAATCAGTTTAACTTTCTCCTCAGACTCTTTGATCAAGTCTGGTCCAAACAATTGTCGATCTCCAACTTCATCCCACATTAACGGGGTTCTGCACCTTCGTACATAGAGGGCTTCGAATGGTGCCCTCTTCAAACTGGCTTGGTAACTATTGTTTTATGAGAACTCTGCGTAGGGCAGATTGTCATCCCAACTAGATCCATAATCTAGCGCACAGGCTCTCAACATGTCCTCTAGAATCCGGTTGACTCTCTCGGTCTGTCCATCTGTCTGTGGGTGAAATGTTCTACTGAACTCCAATCTCGTTCCCAAGGTCTGGTGTAACTGATGCCAAAACTTTGAGGTAAACTGTGTTCCTCTATCGGATACGATGGTCCTTGGAACTCCATGCAGACATACGATCCTGGACATATATATCTTGGCCAACTTCGCACTTCTATAAGTTGTTTTCACTGGGATAAAGTGTGCCACTTTGGTCAAGCGGTCAACTACTACCCATATAGAGTCATAGCCTGATTTGGTCCTGGGCAATCCGGTGATAAAATCCATGCCAAGTTTATCCCACTTGCATTCGGGTATCGGCATAGGCTGTAACAATCCTGCTGGCTTTTGATGCTCTACCTTCACTCTCTGGCATACATCACATACGGCCACATACTCGGCGATATCCTTCTTCATCCCTGTCCACCAGAAACATTCCTTCAAATCCAAATACATCTTGGTGTTTCTGGGGTGTATCGAGTATGGTGAGTCATGAGCCTCCTGAAGTATTAACTTACTGATCTCTGTGTTATTGGGCACATAAACACGGTCCTCAAACCATAAGGTGTCGTGCTCATCCTCACGAAAACCTTTGGCCTTTCCTTCGCTCATTTTCTCTTTTATCTCTGCAATCTCTTTGTCCTCCTTCTTGTAAGTGCATCTAGTGCCACCCCTAGTTGGTTTTGGAGTATTGACGACAAACCTAGTTGAGGGACTAATGTGTTTGTGAGAATTGCAGGATAACACAGGTAGAAGTCCCTCATTGATTCGGTTTTACTACCAGAGATGACCCCTAAAAATGTATGAAGACATTGAAGCCAAAGGTGCTATATGAAGATATTCACTTAGAAGACTATGACAAAAGAAGACACGTTATGAAGCCTATGGAGCTCGAAGACTTAGATCTTTCGTAGTTCGTCTTTCTTTTGTGTTGAGTCATAGGAACCACCATACTATTAAGTGGGGTCCAGGAGAACCAGTCAGAATGACTGAAGTGATGCCTAAATCAAAAACCTATGTCTTCGAGTGAAGACAATGAGAGCGAATCTTGTCCAGAGCCGGACAAGTCAGCTTTGCTTGTAGCCCAAGTAAAGTTGCCATGAGAGTTCGAAATCTGACCGTTGAGACACGTGTCAGTTCCTTAGTAACCCAGGGTCATTTCGGACAAATCAGGTCGGGTTGCCAAGTGGCTATAAATAGCCCACCCCCACAACCATAAACGGCTGGCTGCTCAGATTTCAGTGCACGGCTTTTGTCGTTTGAGAGCAACCCACCTCGAAGCCTTTGAGAGAAAATTCCTAGTGAGGAGAAAAGCCCTAACCACCCAGAGCCAGAGTAAATTGGGCATCACTTAAGTCTTCTTGTCTGTGTGATCTGAAGACTTATTACACTTGAGGACTGTGAATCCTCCAGACGGTTAGGCGTCGCGTTCAGAGCATCCAAGAGACATTGTGGATTGCCAGTGAACGAAGTTTGTGAAGGTTTGGGAGTCTACCTTGAAGACTTACCAGAGTGATTGGGCGAGGACTAAGTGACCTTAGCTCAAGGAGAATACAGTGAGGACTTGGTGTCCTGGACTGTGTGTTCAGGACTGGGTGTCCGGGACTGTGTGTCCTAAGGTTTAAATACCTAGCCGCTCCAACCAGACGTACAGTTGTCACAGCAACTGGAACTGGTCCAACATATCATTGTCTTCAACGAGTCACTGGTTTCATCTTCACTTCCTTTTCTTACTGTTACACATTGTGAAACCATTGCATGCTTGCTTTATCTTTTGTCTTCACAACGTGAATGTATGATCTGTTTGGCTTCATAACTTCTTCCTACCTGATCCTTATTACACTGCAGTTGTTTGTCATTGTGCTTTCACTCTATTGAATACATGACCATGGCTGGCCTAGTGTAATCTAACTTCCGCTGCATAGTAATAGGCATAATCTTCGTTGTTTGTCTTCATAACTCTCACGTTTTGAAGACTTTCATAAAAATCGCCTATTCACCCCCCCTCTAGTCGATATAACGCACTTTCACTTCTGAGCTTCTCGAATCTTTCCTAACAATGTAGAATGAACCTCCATTGTTGCAACAAAACCTCTAGGAACAATCTCCAAACATAGTTCCCTGAGATTCTCTGCTAACTCCTTCGGCAATCCCGTGCTCTCTAGGGTATTAGCATAACTCCTCCGGCTCAAAGCGTCTGCTACGACATTGGCCTTTCCTGGATGATAGTGAAGCTTCATATCATAATCCTTTATGAGCTCCAACCATCTCCTCTGCCTAAGGTTCAGTTCCTTCTAGGTGAAAATGTACTTCAAACTCTTATGATCCGTGTACACATCACAATGGTTTCCAATAAGGTAGTGCCTCCAAGTCTTCAACGCATGCACTATGGCTGCAGGCTCCAAATCATGTGTGGCATAATTCAATTCGTGCAGTTTTAGTTGTCGTGAGGCATACGAAACAGCTCTTCCGTCCTACATGAGCACACTTCCAAGTCCTAAGCGAGAAGCGTCGCAATACACTTGGAAATCCTTATGTATATCTGGCATGTCAGCACTGGGGCTGTAGTCAAACGTTTCTTCAACTCCTGGAAACTTGCCTCACAATCTTTCGTCCATTTAAACTTGGTATCCTTCTTCAATAATTCTATCATTGGCTTCGCAATCTTGGAAAAATTCTCAATGAATCTCCGATAGTATCCTGCGAGTCCAAGAAAACTGCGGATCTCGCTAACTAAAGTGGGTGCCAACCATTCAGTGACTGACTGAACCTTGGTGGGGTCTACTGCTATACCTTCTCCTGATATAACATGTCCAAGGAATCCGACTTCCTTCAACCAAAACTCGCATTTGCTGAACTTGGCATACAACTAATGTTCCCTGAGTTTCTCGAGAACTAAACGCAAATGCTCCTTGTGTTTCTCTTCATTCTTCGAATATACCATTATATCATCAATGAACACCACTACAAACTTATCCAAATATTCCATGAACACCTTGTTCATCATGCTCATGAAATAGGCAGGGGCGTTAGTCAGTCCAAACGACATGACCGTATATTCGTATAACTCGTACCGTGTGGTGAATGATGTCTTTGGTATATCCTTCTCTCGTATCTTCAACTGATGGTATCCTGATCGCAGATCAATCTTCGAAAACACCTTAGCTCCTTGCAGCTGGTCAAACAGATCATTGATCATCGGCAATGGGTACTTGTTCTTAATCGTCACTTCATTCAAGGCCCGATAATCAACAACCATTCTTAGGGACTTATCCTTCTTCTCAACCAAAAGCACTGGGGCTCCCCATGGTGATGAACTCCGCCGAATGTAACCTTTCTCCAATAACTCCTTGATTTGTTTCTTAATCTCCTCCAGATCATTCACGGGCATCCGATAGGGTCTCTTGGATATTGGCCCTGTGCCTGGCAATAGCTCAATCAAAAACTCAATGTCTCGATCCGGTGGCATGCCTCGTAACTCCTCTGGGAAAACATCTGGGTAATCCTTTACTACAGGCACTTCTTCCTGAACAACTCCCGTGAGGGTATTTACTTGGCTCCTTCTAGGCACATGCCTAGATACATACTTGATCCTTTTTCCCTCCGGGGTGGTGAGACAAATTGACTTACTAACACAGTTAATGCTTCCTCCATACTTTGACATCCAGTCCATGCCTAATATCACACCCAATCCTTGTGACTCCAAGATAATTAGGTCGGACGGAAAAACATGGTTGCCAATGGTTAAGGGTATCTGGTCGCACCATCAACTAGCCATATATTCTGCTCCAGGTGAGCTTACTAGCAAAGGGGTCCTAAGGGTTTGGGTCGGTAGTTTAAACTTATCCACGAATTCCCTTGATATGTATGAATGCGATGCACCAGTATCAAAAAGAACAAGAGTGGTGAATGACTTAACCAAAAACTTAACTATAACCTCGTCTGGCTGCTCTTCAACCTCCTCCACGTTAACATGGTTCACTTGTCCTTTGTTGAATGGATTGGGCTTCTTCCCAGCGCTCCCATTTCCGTTTCCATTCTTCCCTTCAGGGCACTCCGTGGAATAGTGTCCAGTCTTCCCGCACTTGAAACAAGTAACGTGGCTTAGGTCTCTCTTGGTGGGTGTGGCTGGATTGGGGCGGTTCTGATTATTGCTTGCTCCATTCCCATTCCCATCCTTGGGCCAGTATGATTATGGTTACTTCCTCCATTATGGAGGTGGCCTCCATGGTTATGAACAAGTCCTCCCGAGTTCGGGGTTAGGCGAGGCTTCTGCTGAGCTCCTGAGTTATACCTCCCTTGTCCATACTTCCTCTTACGGCTCTCAATCTGCTGCTGCTTCCTTTCAATCATAAGAGCCTTATCTACCAACTCATGGTAGTTGTTGAATGTTGCCACCATCAACTGCATGCTCATCTCATCATTTAGCCCTTCCATAAACTTCTCCTGCTTTGCAGCATCTGTGGCCACATCATTAGGGGCATAGTGAGATAACTTGCTAAACTCATCCGCGTACTGAGCCACAGTACGGTTCCCCTGGCGTAAGTTCCGAAACTCACGCTTCTTCATACTCATAGCTCCAGTTGATACATGGGCTGTACGGAAGGCTTGCTGAAACTGGTCCCATGTCACCGTGGCTATAGGGTAGGTGACAGTGTAATTCTCCCACCATGAGGCTGCTGGTCCATCCAACTGATGTGCGGCAAAACGCACCTTCTCAGCATCAGTACATCCTGAAGTGGTTAACTCCCTTCCAATCCTGCAGAGCCAATCATCTGCTACTTTGGGCTCGGTGCTACTGGAAAACACCGGCGGCTGCAACCTCAAAAAACAGGCTAAGTTGTCAACTGGTGGTGGTGGTGGTGGATTGTTGTTGTTGTTGTTGTTGTTGCCTTGGTTCTGAACTAACAACTGCATCAGGGTATTCTGTTGCTGGATCAACTGAGTGAGCTCCGGTGGGAAAGCAAATCCGGGGTCACGTCTCGGAGGCATCTGATGGGTTTACAGGGGAGAGATTAGAATAGAATGAGGTCTATTGAGAAAGCACTACCCGTATGCACAGGAGACAAACACAATCATTTCACTCAATCAATCAAGCAAGGGCATACAATCGATATAGAACTATCGCAAAAGTGCTCGGACTACTCTATTTACATGGTGGAATACTACTACTGATGTGGTGGTCTACTAAAAATATTCCTCAGTTGCATACTCCATGATATCTGCTCCAGCTTCGTCTTCAAAGTCATCATCGCTCAGGTCAGAGTCGGTGTCGTTGATGATGATGTAGTCCTCTGGGCGAATCTCCTTGGGTTCTTCGTCTTCTTCTACTAGTGTGGGGTCTCCCATGAATATTCCGATCTTCTTAATCAGGTCGTCATTCTTCTCCACTAGTACGACAATTTCCTCCTCATAATCTTCTATTGGAAATATGCCCTAGAGGCAATAATAAATTAGTCATTATTATATTACCTTGTTCATGATAATCGTTTATTATCCATGCTAGAATTGTATTGATAGGAAACTCAGATACATGTGTGGATACATAGACAACACCATGTCCCTAGTAAGCCTCTAGTTGACTAGCTCGTTGATCAATAGATGGTTATGGTTTCCTGGCCATGGACATTGGATGTCATTGATAACGGGATCACATCATTAGGACAATGATGTGATGGACAAAGACCCAATCCTAAGCCTAGCACAAGATCATGTAGTTCGTATGCTAAAGCTTTTCTAATGTCAAGTATCATTTCCTTAGACCATGAGATTGTGCAACTCCCGGATACCGTAGGAGTGCTTTGGGTGTGCCAAGCGTCACAACATAACTGGGTGGCTATAAAGGTACACTACAGGTATCTCCGAAAGTGTCTGTTGGGTTGGCACGAATCAAGACTGGGATTTGTCACTCTGTGTAAACGGAGAGGTATCTCTGGGCCCACTCGGTAGGACATCATCATAATGTGCACAATGTGATCAAGGAGTTGATCACGGGATGATGTGTTACGAAACGAGTAAAGAGACTTGCCGGTAACGAGATTGAACAAGGTATCGGGATACCGACGATCGAATCTTGGGCAAGTATCATACCGCTAGATAAAGGGAATTGTATACGGGATTGATTAAGTCCTTGACATCGTGGTTCATCCGATGAGATCATCGTGGAACATGTGGGAGCCAACATGGGTATCCAGATCCCGCTGTTGGTTATTGACCGGAGAGTCATCTCGGTCATGTCTGCATGTCTCCCGAACCCGTAGGGTCTACACACTTAAGGTTCGGTGACGCTAGGGTTATAGAGATATTAGTATGCGGTAACCCTAAAGTTGTTCGGAGTCCCGGATGAGATCCCAGACGTCACGAGGAGTTCCGGAATGGTCCGGAGGTAAATATTTATATATGGGAAGTCTTGTTTTGGTCGCCGGAAAAGTTTCACGCATTATCGGTATTGTACCGGGAGTGCCGAAAGGGGTCCGGGGGTCCACCAAGGGGGTCCACCTGCCCCGGGGGGCCACATGGGCTGTAGGGGTGTGCGCCTTGGCCTATATGGGCCAAGGGCACCAGCCCCAAGAGGCCCATGCGCCAAGAGATAAGGGAAAGGAAGAGTCCTAAAGGGGGAAGGCACCTCCTAGGTGCCTTGGGGAGGATGGACTCCTCCCTTGCCGCACCCTTCCTTGGAGGAAGGGCCAAGGCTGCGCCCCCCCCCCCCTCTCCCTTGGCCCTATATATAGTGGGGGGAAGGGAGGGCAGCAACACCTAAGCCCTGGCGCCTCCCTCTCCCTCCCATGACACATCTCCCTCCTCCCGCAGCGCTTGGCGAAGCCCTGTTGGAATCCCGCTACTTCCACCACCACGCCGTCGTGCTGCTGGATCTCCATCAACCTCTCCTCCCCCCTTGCTGGATCAAGAAGGAGGAGACGTCGCTGCTCCGTACGTGTGTTGAACGCGGAGGTGCCATCCGTTCGGCGCTAGGATCATCGGTGATTTGGATCACGACGAGTACGACTCCATCAACCTCGTTCTCTTGAACGCTTCCACGCGCGATCTACAAGGGTATGTAGATCCACTCCTCCCTCATTGCTAGATGACTCCATAGATTGATCTTGGTGACACGTAGGAAAATTTTGAATTATTGCTACGTTCCCCAACAGTGGCATCATGAGCTAGGTCTATGCGTAGTTTTTATGCACGAGTAGAACACAAAGTAGTTGTGGGCGTTGATTTTGTTCAATATGCTTACCGTTACTAGTCCAATCTTGATTCGGTGGCATTGTGGGATGAAGCGGCCTGGACCGACCTTACACGTACTCTTACGTGAGACTGGTTCCACCGACTAACATGTACTAGTTGCATAAGGTGGCTAGCGGGTGTCTGTCTCTCCCACTTTAGTCGGATCGGATTCGATGAAAAGGGTCCTTATGAAGGGTAAATAGCAATTGGCAATCACGTTGTGGTTTTGCGTAGGTAAGAAACGTTCTTGCTAGAAACCCATAGCAGCCACGTAAAACATGCAAACAACAATTAGAGGACGTCTAACTTGTTTTTGCAGGGTATGCTATGTGATGTGATATGGCCAAAAGGATGTGATGAATGATATATGTGATGTATGAGATTGATCATGTTCTTGTAATAGGAATCACGACTTGCATGTCGATGAGTATGACAACCGGCAGGAGCCATAGGAGTTGTCTTAATTTATTTATGACTTGCGTGTCAACATAAATGTCATGTAATTACTTTACTTTATTGCTAACCGTTAGCTGTAGTAGTAGAAGTAATAGTTGACGAGACAACTTCATGAAGACACGATGATAGAGATCATGATGATGGAGATCATGGTGTCATGCCGGTGACGATGATGATCATGGAGCCCCGAAGATGGAGATCAAGAGGAGCAAAGTGATGATGGCCATATCATGTCACTATTTGATTGCATGTGATGTTTATCATGTTTATGCATCTTGTTTACTTAGAACGACAGTAGTAAATAAGATGATCCCTCATAATAATTTCAAGAAAGTGTTCCCCCTAACTGTGCACCGTTGCGACAGTTCGTTGTTTCGAAGCACCACGTGATGATCGGGTGTTAGATTCTAACGTTCACATACAACGGGTGTAAGACAGATTTACACACGCGAAACACTTAGGTTGACTTGACGAGCCTAGCATGTACAGACATGGCCTCGGAACACAAGAGACCGAAAGGTCGAGCATGAGTCGTATGGTAGATACGATCAACATGAAGATGTTCACCAATGATGACTAGTCCATCTCACGTGATGATCGGACACGGCTTAGTTGACTCGGATCATGTAATCACTTAGATGACTAGAGGGATGTCTATCTGAGTGGGAGTTCATAAGATGAACTTAATTATCCTGAACATAGTCACAAGGTCTTCGCAAATTATGTCGTAGCTTGCGCTTCAGTTCTACTGTTTAGATATGTTCCTAGAGAAAAATTGGTTGAAAGTTGATAGTAGCAATTATGCAGACAGTAAAAGGCTTATGTCCTTAATGCACCGCTCAGTGTGCTGAACCTCGAACGTCGTCTGTGGATGTTGCGAACATCTGACATACGCATTTTGATAACTACGTGATAGTTCAGTTAAACGGTTTAGAGTTGAGGCACCGAAGACGTGTTAAAACGTTGCGAAACATATGAGATGTTTCGAGGGCTGAAATTGGGATTTCAGGCTCGTGCCCACATCAAGAGGTATAAGACCTCCGACGATTTTCTTAGCCTGCAAACTAAGGGAGAAAAGCTCAATTGTTGAACTTGTGCTCAGATTGTCTGAGTACAACAATCGCTTGAATCGAGTGGGAGTTGATCTTCCAGATGAAATAGTGATGGTTCTCCGAAGTCATTACCACCAAGCTGCTTGAGCTTCGTGATGAACTATAATATATCAGGGACATATATGATGATCCTTGAGATATTCGCGATGTTTGACACCAAAAAAGTAGAGATCAAGAAGGAGCATCAATTGTTGATGGTTGGTGAAACCACTAGTTTCAAGAAGGGCAAGGGCAAAAAGGGATGCTTCATGAAATGGCAAATCAGCCGCTGCTCTAGTGAAGAAATCCAAGGTTGAACCCAAACCCGAGACTAGGTGCTTCTGTAATAAAGGGAACAACCACTGGAGCAGAATTACCCTAGATACTTGGTAGATAAGAAGGCTGGCAAGGTCGATAGAAGTATATTGGATGTATTATGTTGATGTGTACTTTACTAGTACTCCTAGTAGCACCAGGGTATTAGATACCGGTTCGGTTGCTAAGTGTTAGTAACTCGAAATAAAAGCTATGGAATAAACGGAGACTAGCTAAAGGTGAGATGACGATATGTGTTGGAAGTATTTCCAAGGTTGATCAATATCGTACGCTCCCTCTACCATCGAGATTGGTGTTTGCGTTGAGCATAGACATGATTGGATTATGTCTATCGCAATACGGTTATTCATTTAAAGAGAATAATGGTTACTCTGTTTATTTGAATAATACCTTCAATGGTCTTACACCTGAAATGAATGGTTTATTGAATCTCGATTGTAGTGATACGCATGTTCATGCCAAAAGATAGTAATGATAGTACCACCTACTTGTGGCACTGCCACGTAAGTCATATCGGTATAAAACGCATGAAGAAGCTCCATGTTGATGGATCTTTGGGCTCACTTGTTTTGAAAGGTTTGAGACATGCGAACCATGTCTATTGGTATATATGCATGAAGAAACTCCATGCAAATGGACCATTTGGACTCACTTGATTTTGAATCACTTGAGACATGCAAATCATACCACATGGGCAAGATGACTGAAAGCCTCGTTTTCAGTAAAATGGAACTAGAAAGCAACTTGTTGGAAGTAATACATTTTGATGTGTGCAATCCAATGAGTGCTGAGGCATGTAGTGGATATCGTTATGTTCTTACTTCACAGATGATTTGAGTAGATGTTGAGTATATTTACCTGAGGAATCACGAGTCTGAATTATTGAAAGGTTCAAGTAATTTCAGGGTGAAGTTGAAAGATCGTCGTGACAAGAGGATAAAATATCTATGATATGATCATAGAGATGAATATCTGAATTACGAGTTTGGCACAAAATTAAGACATTGTGGAAATTGTTTCACAACTAATACAGCCTCGAACACCATAGTGTGATGGTGTGTCCGAACATCATAACTGCACCCTATTGGATATGATGCATACCATGATGTCTCTTATCGAATTACCACGATAGTTTATGGGTTAGGCATTAAAGACAACCACATTCACTTTAAATAGGGCACCACGTAATTCCGATGAGATGACACCGTATGAACTATGGTTTAGAGAAACCTAAGCTGTCATTTCTTAAAAGTTTGGGGCTGCGACGCTTATGTGAAAAAGTTTCAGGCTGATAAGCTCGAACCCAAAGCGGATAAATGCATCTTCATAGGACACCCAAAACAGTTGGGTATACCTCCTGTCTCAGATCCGAAAGCAATAAGGGATTGTTTCTAGAATCGGGTCCTTTCTCGAGGAAAAGTTTCTCTCGAAAGAATTGAGTGGGAGGATGGTGGAGACTTGATGAGGTTATTGAACCGTCTCTTCAACTAGTGTGTGGCAGGGCACAGGAGTTGTTCCTGTGGCACCCACACCAATTGAAGTGGAAGCTTATGATAGTGATCATGAAACTTTAGATCAAGTCACTACCAAACGTCGTGGGATGACAAGGATGCGTACTACTTCAAAGTGGTACGTAATCCTGTCTTGGAAGTCATGTTGCTAGACAACAATGAACCTACGAGCTATGGAGAAGCGATGGTGGGCCTGGATTCCAAAATGGCTCGAGGCCATATAATCCGAGAGAGGATCCATATATGAAAACAAAGTGTAGACTTTGGGAGAACTACTTGATGGTCGTAAGGCTGTTAGGTACATGTGGATTTTAAAAGGAAGACGGACAATGATGGTAGGTATCACCATTAAGAAAGCTCGACTTGTCGTTAAGATGTTTTCCAACAAGTTCAAGGAGTTGACTGCGATGACACTTTCTCACTCGTAGCGATGCTAAGAGTCTGTTGGAATTATATTAGCAATTACTACATTATTTTTGAAATCTTGCAGATAGGTTGCCAAAAACCATTGTTTCCTCGACGATTTTTGAGGAAAGGTTGTATGTGATACAACTGGAAGGTTTTGTTAATCCTGAAAGATGCTAATAAATATGCAAAGCTCCAGCAATCCTTCTAAGGACTGGAGTAAGCATCTCGGAGTTGGAATGTATGCTTTGATGAGATGATCAAAGATTTTGGGTGTATACAAAGTTTATGAGAAACTAGTATTTCCAAAGAAGAGAGTGGGAGCACTATAGAATTTCTGATGAATATATGTTGTTGACATATTGATTGATCGGAAATGACGTAGAATTTCTGGAAAGCATATAGGGTTATTTGGAAAGTGTTTTTCAATGGAAAGCCTGGATTAAGCTACTTGAACATTGAGCATCAAGATCTATAAGGATAAGATCAAAACGCTTAATGGTACTTTCAAATGAGCACATACCTTGACATGATCTTGAAGGTGTTCAAGATGGACCAGTCAAAGAAGGAGTTCTTGCCTGAGTTGTAAGGTATGAAGTTAAGGCTTAAAGCTCGACCACGGCAGAAGAAAGAGGAAGGACGAAGGTCATCCCCTATGCTTTTGTCATAGGCTCTATACGGTATGCCATGCTGAGTACCGCACCTGATGTGTGCCTTGCCACATATCTGGCAAGAGGGTACAAAGGTAATCTAGGAGTAGATCACCAGATAGCGGTCTAAATTATCCTTCGAGGAATAAGGATATGTTTCTCGGTTATGGAGGTGATAAAGAGTTCGACGTAAAGAGTTACGTCGATGCAAGCTTAACACCTATCTGAAGGAAATATGCCCTAGAGGAAATAATAAAGTTATTATTTATTTCCTTATATCATGATAAATGTTTATTATTCATGCTAGAATTGTATTAACCGGAAACATAATACATGTGTGAATACATAGACAAACTTAGTGTCACTAGTATGCCTCTACTTGACTAGCTCGATAATCAAAGATGGTTATGTTTCCTAACCATGAACAAAGTGTTGTTATTTGATTAACGAGGTCACATCATTAGTTGAATGATCTGATTGACATGACCCATTCCATTAGCTTAGCACCCGATCGTTTAGTATGTTGCTATTGCTTTCTTCATGACTTATACATGTTCCTATGACTATGAGATTATGCAACTCCCGTTTGCCGGAGGAACACTTCGTGTGCTACCAAACGTCACAACGTAACTGGGTGATTATAAAGGAGCTCTACAGGTGTCTCCAATGGTAGATGTTGGGTTGGCGTATT